>NW_019731978.1:603428-653645 GCF_002891405.2 Cryptotermes secundus
ATAATAATAATAATAATAATAATAAGTAAGATAATATGCTCTAAGTTTTGCCAGATATGTTACTGTTATAGTGTTGATGGAGATTACTGACATCTGGGATGTGACACTGTGTAGCTTGTAGATATTTACCATCTCTTCAGAGAAATCTATCCTGTTTACCTAGGAGTTGGGGGCAGCAGGTAACCAGATTACACACTATCCTTCCAAGTAGACAATCATCTTTAAGAGTGGTCAAATTATGAATATATGGCTAGCAGAAAGAGAAATTGAGAAAACAGTGCATCAGATTCTACTAATTCTGATCCCATTTTGTTATCTACTTTATTCAGTAATGGAAGCTGAGGGAGAGGTAGAAGATATCAAAGCAAAGTATCATGCACAATATTCTGAATTTTCTAAAAAGCTCGAGAATATTCAAAATGAAAAATCAAATGAAATCAATGTGATTGTATTTGAATATGAAGAAAGGTTGCATAAAATGGAAGAGAGATTAAATACAGCTGAAAGTGAAAGCCAAAAGATTCGGGATCGAGCTGCTGCTGATGTAGTTCTTTATCAAAAGGTTTGTAAATCATTATATATATATATATATACNCCAGTGGTCTCTTTCCTTCTGGCTTTCCCACCAATATCCTATACACATTTCTCGTCTCCCTCATTCGTGCTACATGCTCTACCCACCTCATTCTCCTTGACTTCATCATTCTAATTATATTTGGAGAAGAGTACAAGTTATGAAGCTCCTCATTGTGCAGTTTTCATCCTTTTTAAAATCTTACTAGTTTTATTTGAAGACTTGTAGTAGATTAGTAAAAGGTAAGATGAGATAATATGAGTTTAAAGACATAATTCTAAACCTACATGTTTTACCTGCCCTTCCCCATGGAAAGGACTCCATACTCATATGATTACATGGACAATATAGTCATACCAAAAATTTCAATACTACCAGGTTTGTAATGAGAGGTATGGTATTGTCGCAGAAAATATCTGTATCAAACTGAAATATTTATTGTACCATTTAATTAAACAAAGTATGTGGTCTTCTGGGTTATTATGCTGTATAATTTGGAAAATGTCCGATTTTCCTCCAAAATATTTGGGTTTTCTAAACTTTATAGTGTTACAGTGCTGGAGACCATATGCTTCATAGTCACCACTATGACAACCTCAAATTCAACATATGTACTTTGGATTTTCTTGTACCGTGCATTTACTTCCTATTACATTTTCTGCTCTGCTCATTTGTGTACACTACAGAAAGTATTAGCACTGGAACAACAGTACAACAACATGATTCGGGATAAGGAGGAATCACCACTGCCACTGCAGTCCAGCTCCTTAGAAAGTTATGCACCTGGACCAGCAACAAGAAACAAGTCATTCCAGTATCATATTCTTTCCAACATAAACCAGAACCAACCTTCAAGAACTCCTTTACGATCAGCTTTAAAGAAAACCACAGTTTATAATTCAGTACAGTCCTCTGATAAGGAAAATATTTTACATTCACCCAGTGACTTCACAGATCCTAAACAGGATATAGGACCAGGAGATGGTAAACCAATGGAATGCAGTACTGCCAAGATCTGTGCAGAAGCATGTTCTGGTTCTCCTGGCATGCTGTCAATATCAACAGATAGAAAAATGGATGAGAGTATTGTTGGAACTAGAAGTTCCATTAGGCCTCAACTGCAATTTGTGACCGAACCATCAGATTTTGTTGTAGTGGCTGATGTTCCTTTAAAGCAAGGTGTTAATCCATCCACACGAGGAAGGAGAACAAGATTTGCAGCAGCAAAGAAGCGGAAGTTGTTCAGTTCTAATGTTCAAGATACACTGTGAAACAAATAATATAATAAAAGAATAAAATGCCTTCACAGTATTTAATATGTTACACCTATCCAGGGAGCAAGCATGCACGCTCCAACTACAGTCTACTGTTTCTGGTAACTTACTTTTTTGTTCATAAGATGTATTCTGTTGTTCTCATGAATAAATTATTAAAAGTTGGTCTATCAGAATTTGAATTGTTGTAGGCTTCCTCTATCAGCCTCCAGAAAAATAACACTGAATGTCAGAATGATGCATACTGAACTGAAAATGGCATTGGAAAAAGAGCTGTAGTCAGTTTTCAGGGAGCTATCCCAGACCTGCTGAAGAAAATCCTCCTAAACCTCAGAATAAAGTGTCCATGGGCCAATATTTGAACCTGGGGCATCCTGTATGCAAAGAAGATTGCTTGGTCCCAAGTAATGTTGAGTTTGTGTGAAAGCAATGTCCAATAGAAGAATCAGAAGAGTTCCTTGTGTTAGAAGTCCATGCTACATATTCAAGTTGATAAAGAGAGAGTAAGCCTCCTTGAGGACTATCACATTCTGATGGATAGGAGGTTTGCACACCCCAATGTCCCAGACATCTATGCTGGCAGAGTATATGGAGGAGGCCAAGACCCACGCAGAGTTGTAGTGGTAGTAAAGAAGAAGACGAAAGAGTAAGTTTGTGCCAGATTAAAATGCATTGGAACTATTCAGGAGCAAGCCAAGTCAACAGTGTTCACATCTGCTTATATCCTATTATTCTCATACTTCAAGCTTTTCATGCTATTTTATGCAATGAAGTTCACATTGAAGACTGATATCCTACCTTCTACACATTCTGCCATTATCTTCCCTACTGTGTTCCTTACTTACTTACTAATGAAATTGAGCCCTTCTGGAGGAGCCGCCAATTCTGCAGCTACTCAAGAATTTACCAGCATTTTATGGAACCCAAAGGTTCATTACCGTGTTCACAAGAGCCCTCCGCTGGTCCCTATCCTGAGCCAGATCAATCCAATCGATAACATCCCACCATATATCTCTAAGATCAATTTTAATATTGTCCACTCACCTACGCCTTGGTCTTCCCAGTGGTCTCTTTCTTTCTGGCTTTCCCACCAATATCCTACACACATTCCTCTTCGCCCCATTCATGCTACATGCACCATGGCCATTTACACATATTTTCCAATTCATTATTCACTATCATCCATTCTTTCAATACTATGTAGTTTCTGTTCTTCCACAAAATGTTGATAAAGGTAACTTACTTTTCCTAAAGGCTAGAAAATAATTGATATATCACTACTGAATAGTAAGGTTCCTGGTTTGTATGTATTGCATTTATCAGAAATTAGTCTGTCCATTTCTTCTGTCTTATTTGGTATCATATCATATATATATGTGTGATATCATACATCATCTTGTGGTCCACTGTAAACTTCCAGAAGTATCAATATTTATATACACCAAAAGCCCATTACTCATTGATCCACTAGAAAATGAATGACTGTAACTTTTTCTTCTGATATTCCTTACCTGCCTTTTGCAGAATTTTAGTAAACATAACAAAAATAAAAGTCCCTTTAGCCACTTATGTGCCCCAAGTAAACCTGTCTACCAAAACTCCATATTTCTTGAAAGTTTGTGTGACATCCCTTCACGGTCCCTACCATCTAAAGCAGCCTGAATTTCATCATTTGCTGTTACTTCTGCATCCTTGTATCTTAAGTACTGAATGGCTAGTTGATTTCTTTCAATATGCATATTGGTGTGTTTCACAGCATTATCTAGCAACACTATTAATTCTTCCATACAGTGTGGAAATTTCATCTATAATTTCTTTTGTAACAGACTTTGGATGAGGAAATATTTTGATAATATTTCTATATCTTGTTTTATACTGCCCCCCAAAATTATTTTTTATCCTTTTGCAAACTACAATAAAATATTTACTACTGTACTTTGAGACTTTTCATCTTTTGAGCTCTACAAAGTAGGCTGGCATAGTGGCAACACTCTAAGATACCAGTTCTGGAGATGTGTTGTTCTGCTCTGGGCTCTGACACCAATAATTCTGGCTTAAGGTCTTCTAGAAATTTCCTCAGTCACCCTAGACAAATTCCAGGATAGCACCCTGGTTAGATTACAATCACTTCCTTTTAAATCTACACCATTTCACTATTCATCTCTCATTCTAGCACTTAATTTTATATGGTCAGTTGCTGACAGTGCTGTTAAATAATGAAAGAAAAAAGAAAGAACCATTGGTGGGTATCTTCTCCTGAAGCTGACAAATTTAAATTCTTTACATGATCAGGTTAGTGGCAGATTCAGTGCATCCTAAACAATTACTCTTCACTTACGTTATTTGGTGACAGTCCAGCTGCACTAACAATGATACCTACCTCAGATGACATTCAAAAAGAGAGTAAATAAATACCCAAATGGCATTAGATATCAGGCAGGAACTAGTGTTACCATATTAGAATTTGTGAAAATGGCATATTGTGTACTCACTTCAGGGGAGCTGCTGAAGGGTTCATATCCATTCATAATTTAGTATGTCATACCTTAGCAGCATGTGACAGACCAATTTAATTTTGTGAGTCTATTTATTTTGGAGAAGAGCTAAAAATCTATAGCACTCAGAATTTCTGAGTTTTTGGACTTTGTCCATTGTCCAGTATCCTAAAAACTAAAGAACACAGTGTTTTGGAAACTGGATTTGTTTCCTTCTATGGGTGAGGGGAAGACACTCTGTTGGGTCCTTTGAGTAGGCGTCTCCCCCTCACCTGAGGAGGGTGTGTTCTCTAGTTTTTAGAACACCAGATGCTGGACAGAATGCAAAAACTGAGTAATTCTGAGTGTTATGCACCATTGTCAGAACCATTTAGAATCTCGATGCTCTATGGTGAAAGGTTTTAACAGTTCTAGTTAATGATAAGGATATGACAGTGTAATAATTCTAATCCAAATCAATAATTTTCTTGAGAATATTTAAACTTACTTATTATATTAAAAATACACATGAAATGTCAAGCTCTACAATTTAAGATCTTTGATTCTTACACAACAATTGAACGTTCCTAAAGCTTGTGGTGTTAGCTTGATGCTGGAATGAAGAACAGAGTTAAGCAGGTTATTAAAGAATATACTGGGGGCGTTTGGCATCACCAACACCCTACTTACACTTCAAGGATACTATGTTTGGCAGTGATGAGGTTAATGAAACCTTCAACTTTATTGAAAAATCATCAGGAAAGGTACAGGAATATACAAAAATTTAAGGATACCTATTTACATTCCTGATGCTGTTTCAATTTAAATTACCTGTAAAGGAACTCAGAGAACAAGGTAAGTGTTTGAAGAGTACCACCATTGGGATGTGATGCCATGTAGTTCAGAAATATTTTAAACAATACACTACCTCCATCTTCAAGGTCCAAAATATGCTTAGCAAGCAATGAACATATATTAAGCTCTGAAGGTAGGGGCAGTACAGTCCTCTGAAACATTGTTGAACTTTTCCAGATTACACAGTGTCAAATCCTAACAGATAATCATCTTCATAGTCTATGCTGTGAGAACCTCAGATCTAATAAGTATAACAGTTTGTCAGTGTGACAAGCATTCATGTTCTTTAAGGTATTATTGAAGCTTACATGAGGTAGGATTTGAAAAGATGTACTTCATCTTAAGAGTCCCATTTCTTGGAATGGATGTGACACCAAAATATTATCTTGTTAACCTACCCTTAAATGTGTTAAATGGGACTCAATTACAGTCTCTGTAATCAGTCTGTGGCGATGTATCTGTCAAGAGAATTCCAACTGAGGGAATAATCTATCTTGAGATGACCATACTTGCTGAGCCCAAAGTGATGAGGTGTGACTGGTACAGGCTTGGAGCAGTATATGTCGTAGTAAGGATGGTGCAAATCATCATAAGATGTCGTCATGTAAGGCGGATCTATATCAATCATCTCGCTGGGGTAACAGTCAGTACTCAGTTGCCCATGCATCACTCTTCGTGATCTAGAAACAGATAAAATGGTAATATTTAGTAGAAGCTAGTGTCTAAGTAAAACACTACTATGGACTGTGGGGGGGGGAATGAGGTAAAGATTCATGCCTTCTCATCCTTACCACTAGAGAGAAAGGTAAAGGTAAAGTTGTCCCTGTGCCTAAATAAACACTATGCCATGAAGGTGTACAGGAGAGTGGATGTATAAATCCACATTCTTTTGACCTCTGCACTAGTTGGAGATGAGTGGCCAGCTTCAAGCCCCAGCCGCTTTACCCCTAGGGAAAGAGCCGATGGTACCCATTGAATTGGAGGCTGGGTGGGCCTCAGAGCCTGTTTGGACAATGTGGAGAAGAGAAAATTTTTGGCCCTACCGAAACTCAAACTCCAACACCTTAGTCATTCAGTCCATAGCCAGTTATTAACCGACTACGCTAGTATAGTTATTAATATCATGCTCCAGCTGTCTTTGTCATTTCATGGAGCCATTCTGGATATTATGATGAAGAGGAACCCCCAACTACTGCTGCTGTGGATCAAACCACAGTGATTATATCTCATAACTAACTAACTAACTCAATGGTGCTGAGCCAGTCTTGAGAAGCCACCAATCGTGCTGCTACTCAAGAATTTCCCATCATATTATGGAACCTGAAGGTTCATTACCATGTTCATAAGCGTACTCCAAAGATCCCTATCCTGAGCCAAATCAATCCAGTCCATAATACCCAACATGTGGATGGACATGTTTGGCTTCAATATTATCCAGTAATATTATGCATTTGGCTCAAAGGAAACATAATAATTTGCTTAAATTGTCTCATGTTACAGTGTATGAATATAAACAGTGATTGGATTGATGAATGGAATTATTGACCACTTATTCAAACAACTCAGAACTACAAGCAATTACAGCACCACCACTGATCTCCACAATTTATTAACCACCACAGCACCCACTAAGATTTTCCAGCCTGCTGTGTCTTCACCAGCCTTTCCCTGGCAACGGCTTCTAACAGTGGAGATTCTTCAACTTCTACACTCATGCCATTCCTGGCTGAACACCATCTCAGAACTAACTCTGAACTACGTACATTGTCCCTTGCTTATAACCTCTTGGCACCAACCATATAGGAAACACATATTTCCATTGTTAAAGTCCAAGTGTTGCTTTGTTAAGAATCTGCTGCCTAGCAGTGGGATCGTGTTTACCGAGACATTACCCAGGAGCGGGTCTGGCATATCTGCCCATCTCACGATCATTGCATAGCAATGGTGCTACACGCTACAATACATTAATTTTCTGGTTGATTTATTGCCATAAAATCAATTACAAGGAAATCCTTGTTTAATTTTAAAGTCAAGGATCTTATTTCCCAGAAGTCTGCTTTTTGCAACAGCAGCTACACCTTTCTACTCAAGTTTCGTTAAGAATGCAGTGAAATGTACAACTCTAAAATTAGCTGCAGAAATATGTTCATTCCCCACAAGCAGCCACGGAAGCATGAAGCATAGAATTCTTACCACTGTAGATAGCCAGATTGTACAAATATCCCAAGCAAAACAGATTCAATAAGTTTGGTGCTAGAAGGATGTAACTCTAATTTTTAAACTTCTAGGATATAAAGACTTCTGTGTTCTAGGATGTGACACAGTGTAATCTGGTAGACCATTACCAACGTTTCAAAGGAATCTTCTGCTTCCATTTTTAGGATAGAAGAGTCACTGTTCTGTGTCACATTACAGAAGACAGTAACATTCATAGACGACATCACAAGAACGTCAAATCTTGTGTGGTAGGAAGTATGAATAGACTAGGAAGTGGCTGCAAGGTTAGATCATACTCAGAGACCAGATGGGTTGTGAATGTACTCGTATATTTCAGAGCGTCTGGTACATAAGTGGCCAGATTCTGGCGCGAGAGTCGCATGCAGCTCTTGGAAAGTGCATTAGCTCTTCTGCCCCCACCCTTTTTTGCAACTGTATTTAACCATTTAATGAGGAGCTTCATAACTTGTACTCTTCTCCAAGTACATATAATTAGAATGATCAAGTCAAGGAGGATGAGGTGAATATAGAATATTGATGGGGAAGCCAGAAGGGAGGAGACCACTGGGAAGACCAAGGAGTAGGTGGCTGAACAATATTAAAATGGATATTAGAGAGATAGGATGGGATGGTATGGATTGGATTGATCTGACACAGGATACGGACCAGTGGAGGGCTCTTGTGAACACAGTAATGAACCTTCAGGTTCCATAAAACGATGGGAAATTCTTGAGTAGCTGTATATTTGGCTTCTCCTCAAGAAGGGCTCAGCTCCATAAGTAAGCAAGTACTTAACTATTTAAAGACTGTCAAAGTCCAAGTTTTATTATGACTAACGGTCAGTTGGCCAGCCTGTCTTAGTGTCAAGCACCTCTCTGGGACCCAAGACCAGGTTTTTATTACTGTCAGACAGATACAGGTTTGTTGATGTGGGGCTCCTTCTCTGATTATGGATTTGCTGTTTACAACTGCTACTAGTCCTCGCCAGCGCAGTCATTGTGGAGCCAAATCCCGTGGAACTCCTATTTTACTGTCTCAGGTTCTGGAATCCCCAGGGAGCGCCAGGGTGACCTAATTATACCCCCGGGCACTGGGTTCCCTTTTCATCGCCTCCTACGACTCCTAGGGTTACGGTGGAGGTATTCGAACCCGCCTACACGCGGGTATTTAAAACTGGATTTTTTCTAAGTACGTAAAATATAAGGTGCTATGGCATGGAAATGAATGTGGAAAAAACAAAAGTAATGAAAATTTCGAGACAACCAACCCCAGTTACAATAAAGATAGACCAAAAACAACTGGAGAATGTGAAATGTTTTAAATATTTGGGTAGCTTGTTAACAGATGATGGAAGGTGTACTAGTGAAATTAAATCCAGGATTGCCATGGCAAAGCTGCATTTAGCAAGAAGAAGAATCTTTTTACCAGCAAATTGGACTTAAATTTGAGGAAGAAACTAGTGAAATGCTACATTTGGAGCATAGCTCTGTATGGGGTATAAAATTCATTTTCGTACGTCACAGAAGATAACACGTCTCCGCTACAAACCCCAACTAGTTAACGCTGTTTATGAGAACAGTCGCTGTTTACTGTGAGAACCACGAGGAACACACAGATACACTCTGTGAGCAGAATGAAGAGTTTTAATATATTGAAGCAGGTGATACACTGGGCTTCAAAGGTAAATAGAATAATTCCACGAGGAGAAATAAACCCAAACACCTGCGCCATCCAATCCATGTCTGTTTCCAGCTGCCGAACTTCTGAAAATTATCGTATTCGGCTCCGATGTCTAGTAGGTTTGGCCACCCATGGTGTAGAACATCAGGATGAGGTCTTTAAAATAGTGCATTTCTTAGCTAGTACGCATGTTAAGGACAAACTTCATAAGCTACTTTTTTTTTTTTTTCAAAATAAGAAAAGTGAGCTTTCAAGAAGTTCGAGGAAGGTCTAATCGCCTAATTTCCTTTGGTACGACACGGACCGTCTACAAAACGAGTCCAGCAATTATTCTATTATTGTGTGTGTGTTCCTCGCCTCAGGAACGACTTTGCAGAGCCGTTGCCTAGCAACTATAGGGTGATACGCATACAGACACACAGACCTATGGGAGGGATTTATGGAGAACGCCGTTGAGGTGGGTTCAGATGCCATGATACCAAGTTTCATAAAGATTGGTTCAGGCATTCGAAAGTTTATATGAAGGAATACACAGACACGCAGACAGCATGGCGATCTCATAAGCCTACTTTAACTTTTTCTAAATAAGGATAGTAGACTAAAAATTCACCGAGATGAAGAGTTAACTCAGAAAGCCTGTACCAAATGCCAAGTAATGTGATAAAAATTGAAAGTGAAACTAAGTTAAAGTGACGCGGTCTGCTTCATAACAAAGTCAGAGAACATTTTGTTTTACCATATACAACGTACGTAGTACATATGAGAAGGTGCCGTGGTCATGAAGAATTCCATCTTCAGATATGATGGACTTCTATTTTTTAGGGCCGTGAATACAAAGTCTTTTCCGGAATGCCGACTCTGTGTGTGTGTGTGTGTGTGTGTGAGTATGTATGGAAGCGTATGTATGTATTTATTTATGGATGGATGCATGCCTCTGGCTAGCACCCGAGCGGTTGGACGAATCTTATTTATATTCGATATTTAAGAGTTTCTCAATAATAGGCCAGTGCCCTGTGAATATGAATATTGTAGTTATAAAAATTGAGTCCCTTCAAATGGGCCCCAGAAAAAAAAGCGACTTTTTCGTAAAAGGTTCCAAATATTTCGATTCAGTTTCAGTAATTTGTGCAGACTGTCACCCTTAATTAAGCTGAATATGCGGTATCTTCAGGAACACGAAAGTATGCGCACGAGGGGCCCAAATTTGAAATGTCGATTTTGTCGAAACTCGACATACCGATCGGATGGATTTTACAACAGTGGGCTCCCGAGCAGCAATCGATTTCGTTTCCAAGGTGCTTAGACAAGTTCACTTGTATAAGGGGAAGTACATGCTACGACTTAGCACAGAATATTTAACTTGCTGAAGCCCCTCTCATTACAGATACGATATACATCCTCCTATCCAATGGATACCGGGGACTCTATCCACAAAGGGTAAAGCGGCCGAGGCGTGAAGCTGATCCCTAGCCTCATCTAGTGCCGAGGTCAAGAACGATACAGCTATACCTATACCCCCCCATATGCCTTCATGGCACAGTGCTTAAACAAATAAGCACAGGAACAGCTTTGACTTTATTTACTAGGCACACTCGCTTCTGCGCAGTTGAAAAGACGAGGCTGAATTATTTCATGAGGATGAGACAGCGTCTCATTACAGGAGCATGATTTGTAATGGACTCTGTGACAGAATCCTGGACACACCCCGCCGCTTCACCCACCGAAGGAAGACCCCGATGCCCATTGGATACGAGACTGGGTGGGCCCCAATGTCGGTCTCGACCGTCTCGACGCTGTGAAAGCCCCTGCCAGGAATCGAGCCTCAATCCTCTCTTCGCAGTCTATTCGCTACACCGGTGGTAGTCGACACGTGGAGGAAATTCGCCGACAGAAACTATGAATTAAACTTCATTTCGGTATGTAATTTTAATATATGTAACAGGTAAGAAAATATTGTTTCAGAAACCTGAACAGTGTCTCTTTGGACACGGTATAACTTGTACTAAATTGCCGGTTTGCTAGAAACAAACGCGTTATTTTCTCGTTTTGGTTATACCCATTTTGCATCAAACAAATTAGTTATATTTTGCTCTGCATGAAAAGCAGAACGAAAGAAAGCAACGGCGAAATATCAGAGAATGAAAGACGGAGATGAAAGTAAAGTGGATCATAAGTGGCGCTGTTATGCGGTAAAAAATGAAGTTAAGTAATACGAAATTTACTAACGTTCTGCGCCACTGAGTCGCCGATTTATTACCCTTCATTAGTGTTTTCTTCTTCAAGGAGAAATTGGACGAATTATACCGTAGGAATGCAGTCAGTGTTTTGCTTCCTACTTCCTTGTGACATCTCCCCATCGGTTGGGCCAACAGCTTTCACTCATTTTAATAACTTAACTGTTCAACCAGATGCGCAAAAGTAACCATGACCGCTTCTCAGACAGAAATACCATTATTATACGTAATTTCTTGCGCGGCGAATAAAGGAACATCGTGCAGTTTACCATGAAATTATCGTGAAACGTGGCCCGTGTTTCGGTGACGTACATTCAGTGACGTAACCGACAACTTCTCTGTGTTACCGACAATTGTTGTCTTTCGCCATGCTACATACATTCTTCCACCGGGGTACGACTGTTTTTCATATGTGAGCGTGCTTAACATATCTGATCACTTCAGGATATATACTGTCACGTGACTGAGTGACTATAGACAGGATCTGGATTGGTAATCGGATTTATTGGACACTTACGCTCGTAACTACATATAATTGCGACAGTCCGACACACTCCGAAGGTCACTGCAACTACAGCACACATAAAGCTTTCTCAGCCTTTATTCGCCGTTGCTCAGTAGCGCCTTCCAAAAGCGGAAGTTTTCCCCTCCTTTGGGCTCCCGAACTGTTCCGGCCTCATATACCAGTTTCTCACTTCTCACAAGTGCAAATCTCAACCGACTCCATTCACAACTCAAAGCCAAAGTCACAGTTACCTTAGGGCTGGCGTGTTCTCTCGTTGCCATGGAAATAACGTGTCCACAGAACTGTTATCTAGCAACAGCTCTTGTACTGTCGCCTGTTTACACAGCTGTTTCTCGGTAATGCGTCTACATGTCACAATATTTCTATCGTTGAGCCAGAATTTCTCAGTCGGTATAGTGATTACACTACGGGCTGGACGACCGAGGAATTTGAGTTCCATTCCCGGCAGGGGCAAATATTTTTCTTTCCTCCATAACGTCCAGATCGATGCTGGGGCCCAGCAAGTCTCCTATTGCAGGTTTCTTCGCTAGGGTAAAGCGGCTGGGGCATGAAGCTGACCACTTCTATTTAGTGCAGAGGTCAAGAATGACGAGGCTATGGCTCAACTCCCCCATAGGTCTCTATGACATGGTTCTTAATTAACTAAGCGCAGCGGTAACGTCAACTTGCCCTTTTGCTCTTACCGTTGTATTGAAAAAAATGTACTTCTTAATGAGACCCGCGAGTAGGTAGGTTACCCGACCCCTGAGCGCACTGCAGTGACTTTAGTGAGGCATCTTTGCCTCATTTCGGATCTGTCACATCCGGCACCCTGAGGGTCATATGGGAGTAGAGAATTTTCAGAACCACGGGTGGGCAATAGGTAGGTACTAAACACACAAATAATCCAAATTTAGGGGTAAGAAACAATGAAGTTATAGTATTATTTTTTTATTGCTAGTGGGGTTGGACTAAATCCCTTGTAATGCGGCCACTTCTGGCCTATTGTACCAGCCCCAGATGACATGTGAGGGTGATTGTGGAGCAATTGGTGGAATGAAGATTGGTAGGGGAAACCGAAGTACTCGGAGAAAACCTGCCCCAGCCCCACTTTGTCCACCACAAATCCCACTTGACCAGACCCCGGGATCGAACCCGGGCCGCCGCGGTGGGAAGCCAGCGACTAACTGCTTGAGCTATGGCGCGGCCCCAAGAAGGTATAGTAAACCCTTACTAATCCAGTTAATAGTTAATCCGGATCGAAATAATAAAAATGGAAAATGCTCTTCACAGTGGAGTACAGACATTAAAAGACTTACGGCATTTAGGAACGCAGATGAGTCACTTCTCTGTTCAGACAAAACTTAACAGTTTCTTCAAACCTCCACTATTACGATCAAGAACAAGTACAACTTCTGAGTCTTCTATCTATGAATAAATGTATTGTTTTTATATTTTTTAAATAAAGGTTTTACAGTAATATTTTGTTATTTATTTTCATCAGTACTATTTATATCATTGAATATTCCATTTCTTTGCGTTCCAAGTTTCTTTTCTATCTTTTAGTGCTACCTTTTGCTTCACTAATCTGGATGCCCCCCAGTTCATCCGAATTAGCGAGGGTTTACTGTACAAAGCAAAACGCTAGTATCCATTCCACTACCGGCCGGGATAAATAAACAACGATGAGCCTAGACACCTAGCGCCGAAGGGAAGAAGTGGCCGTCTGGCAAACTAACTCGTGTGGTGCTGACCTATGAATCCCCGGGTTTCAGAGTGTTTGCCTGTGTTGGTATTGTGAGGAAACTGACAATATAAGGACCTCAGGTGCAAGTAAAGCAGGTTGTCACCTCTGGTCGTTGCTCAGGTAATGGCTGTTGGTGCTGTGTCTCCGAAAAAGAGTCGCAGAGGGCACTGGGGCGCTCCGCGTTCCGAGGTTTCCCTTAGGTAGAGCCATCTTCCTTCTCCTGGATCCTGTTTCGTACACATAAACAAGAGACTGTTCGGAAGGGTGACAAGGTGCCCGTCGTAACATCATGGAGGGTGAGTACAGCTGGCATTCGACCCGCGGGTTGTAAACCCCTCTGCCATAGCTCCCGCTGCTCGTCATGGCTGTCGAATCATCCGAATAAAGGGCCGTAGAATCTTCGGCGTAAGGTTCGTAATCTTCGTAGGAATCACCAGCGTCTGAAACAGAAACCATAATTTGTTGTGCCCTCAGAGTGGGAATCGAATGTCAATGCCAAACACATCCTGTTGTAAAAAAAGTAAAAGTGAAGCTATCCCTGTAACAGGCCGTGAAGGCCCATAGGGTTGTGAGACGTTGAGGCCCACATTTTATAGACAATCGGCTCATAGATGGCAAGGTTGTCAGCCCTGCGCGCCCGTCCTTTATCCCCAGAAAGATTCCTGGTACTGATTTCGATTAGAGGCTGAGTCGACCGCAGGACCATAGTGGGGCTGGAAGGATTAGGCAAATTTAAAAAATCCACCTCATCGGAATTCGATCCCGCGACCTTCCGGCTTGTAGCATAGTGCCTCAACCGACTTCGCTACCGCGTGCCACCGACACATCCTGTTTTACTCGATTTATCGAGACACTGTGGAGACATCACCATCCTTCCAACCACAGTGCTCATTACTATCATCACTCGCTTGTATTTAGAATTTACGCTGTCCTCACATGAGGGTGAGCCAGGAGGGCGCAGTCGGTATAGCGACTGGTTACGGGCTTGACGCCCGAGGGGTCGGAGTTCAAGTCCCGTTAAAGGTGAGATTTTTCTCCTCTCCACGTCGTCCAAACCTGTCCTGGGGTCCACCCAGCCTCCTATCTAATGGGTATCGAGGGTAAAGCATCTTGGGCGTCAAGCTGACCACTCACCTCCATCTAGCGCCGAGGATAAGAATGATGCAACTATACCTCTACTCCCCCATACGTCTTCACGGCGTGATGCTTAATTAGTTAAGCCCAAGGATGAATTTACCCTTCCCTTACATCTCCCAATATGTGACTTCAGTACCCCTGACCTAAATAAAGCAAATATATTGTAGGTGGCATAGTGCAACTTACAGTTCTTATAAATTTCCCTAGTCTTTTCACAGAATTTATCGCCCGACCTCTATCGTTAGGTTTCTTGACACGTGTTGTTTAACGCTGTAAAATTAATGCTTCACGCTCAGCTCCTATCCAGGGGAACCAGGGGCTACCTTTCGCTTGCCCCTAGTCTCTGATGTGTCTGGCACTGGTGACCCTACTAGGAACTAACACTCCCGCTAGCATAACTCTCCAAGAAATCCCCACCATGTTAAGGTACTAGCTCAGATTAGACGAGATGCTTATTTATATATGGAAGAGCCCACTAGGAGTCTCCTTTGTTTCTTGTTTGTGGCTCATATAATGACGATCTCGGTAACTAGACTATACACATATAACGTAGAATGGTAGAATGACAGATGAACTGTAGAGGATTTGGAAGGAAGCGATCACGATGTAATCGAGGTGTTATCGTGGCACTTACCTGGAGGGACTGAAAAAAAACACGCAAAATAGGTAAATCTGTGTTAATCTAGAGCTGTAAAGCTAAGACAGTCTGCTGGGTGCCAGTGTGAAATCCATTGCTTCATGTACGTAGTAAAAGTGAGTACTCTGTAGGCAAGCTTCAGTGAGCACGTAACATGGCCCACTTCCACGGTTTAGAGGAACCTGTGACCCGAAGCACGCAAATGTTCCCCTTTTGGGTGCCGAAGCAGAGTCTGACCAAGTTTCCACTACTTTCGAGCGAGTTTTAGTCCACAATCATAACTGCTGTATTCCACATTTAACTGTTGATGAGAATCAATTCTTCAGTCGAGAACTACTTCCACAGATGTATTTCGGAACCAGACCTCTTTAACCGACGATAAATTGTGTCGTCTGGGATTTGACACCGTCAGGACTACCATTGTTTCTGACGGACCTGTTGCCTCAGTCTTCAGGGTGGAACAATAGGCCAAGCGTGGAAAAATATTACAGATATTGGGAAAGGGCTCCAACGAATATATATAAAAAAAGTTTCTTTACTCTGCATTCAGCCAAATTCTCCATCAGAGATGAAGCCCTGGGAAGTAGATGTGCCACAATTTGAGGTACTAAACAGGAATTTTTGTGGAGGAACACAGAAAAAGTGCTGAAACCTCAGTGCAGCCAGTTTCTCTGCCTCAGTTGAATGAAACACCTCCCAAATTATGATCAAAACATTACAGCTTCTCCAGTCTGTTATACATGAAGTTAATACACTAAACCGTCCTTCATGTAGAGTCAGAACCAGAGTCAGAGTTACTTCACGGCTGGCAGTTTACCGCGCTAAGCACCTTGAGACCCGACAATCGATTTTTTCAACTGAACCCTTGCTGTCGTAGTCCTTATGCAACATCCCCTTAGACGAGAAGATGGGTCTGTCGTTTACAATTGCTGCTGGTCCTCGCCAACACAGTCATCCTTGGTTCCTAGTACCGCGGGACCGACGCCCATATTTTACTGTCACATGATTCTGAGAGTCGTGAAAAAAAGTCAAAATTATGTTATGACCGACGCTCAGTCGGCCAGTCTGTCTTGGTGTCATGCTCCATCTGGGGCCCAAGACCAGATTTTTATTACTGTCAGACAGTTGCTGATTTGTTGATGTGGGGCGCCCTCTGTGACCACAGCACGGGTCTGTCGTTTACAATTGCTGCTAGCCCTCGCCAGCGCAGTCATTCTCGGGTCCGAATTCCGCGGGGCTCATGACCATATTTTACTGTCTCAGATTTAAGACTCCCCCAACCAGGAGGGCCACGACCCCGTATTTATATCCCCCAGGAACAGGGTGACCCAGTTATACTTCAGGCACTGGGTTCCGCCTCCACGCGAACTACCAGTCCTCATTATATAACCCCGGCATGGACCGCACAGAAAACGTCTCTTCCATTATTGCGTGTTTTCTCGTTACCGAGAAAGCAACATGTCCATAGAGCTGTTCCCTAGCAACGGCTGTTGTACTGTCGCCTGTTTACACAGCTGTTACTTGGCCATAGGTCTACATGTCACAATATCTACCAGACTACTTGGCGTCAGATCCAAGAAGTCAGTGTTGAGGAAACCTAAAGAAATCGTCCATCTTCACGGATTACTTATTGACAGGCGGATGCACAGTTAGGTCTTATAGAAATTTCATGATGGCCTACATATTTACTATTTAGCTATTCATGTCTCCTCTCATAGCTTTCCAAAATAACATCTAGCACACAATTTGCCCCCCTAACTTCGAGTGAAAAGTGAAAAGAAAGTGAACCTTGTTACCGGTGACCTCAGACTTCTACACCGCGGCTGAACCCTCCAGCTACGAATGACTGTGGCAAATGTGCGTGGATGTAGAAGTGATAATGTTATAAATATTAACTGAACTTCTTAAGCCCTCTGTGTATACCTGCAGTCCTGTCTGTCTGCTTCACTTCGCAAACCGCTTACCGGCTTTCGATCAAATTTGTTTGAAGGGATTGGATTCGAGGTTCTCATAACAATGACTATGTTCTTTCATGTGACGTTTACCAACGTTTCAGAGGAACATAGTGCCTCCATCTTCAGGTTCAGAAAGCCCTATCTTCTGTGATTTGATGTCATGTATACTGATAGAAGTTTACTGACGTTTCTGAGGAATGTATTGCCTCTGTAAGAAAGTCATATTCTGTGATATGATGCTAGAAGTCAACTGACTTTTGGAGGAACGTAGATAGTAACATTTTCCCTGTGCTTAATTATTTCAGCATTACGCAATGAAGACTTATGCGGAAGTGGATATATCGCTCCACCATTCTTGACTTCGGCACTAGATGAAGGTGAGTGGTCAGTTTCAAGCTCTGGCCTCTTTACTCCCAGGGAAAGAGCCGCCGGTATCCACTGGAAAGGAGGCGGGGTGGGCCCCAGGGCCGGTCTAGACGGCATGGGGAAGAGAAAAATCCTGTCCCTGCCGGGAATCGAACCCCAGTCGCCTAGCACATAGCCCGTCGCTATGCCGACTGAGCTGCCCCGACTCTTTCAGAGGGATGTACTGTCTTCATCTTCAGACTCGGAAGTGTAAGCCAAGTAACCAGCAAGAAGAATTTCACTCTGAAGATGTTCCTCCGAAACGTCGGTGAACTTACAGACTACTCGGTGATACATTTCAGAACACAGTACTCTTCACTGTCGTCTTACAGCTGTTCTCTTGCGCTCTGGGCATCGTTCCAATTTGTATATACAAAAGCCACTACTCTAAGTGGTCCAGAGCAGAGGCAGTTCTGCCACTGATCCCAGCAGAGAACATATTTCTGCCTAAGGAGTCAGTTTCCTATACATGGTGGTTTTTATATAGAAGTTCTAAGCCATGGACGAAGTCCGAAAGAAGCCTTAAACACTGTAACACACCATTTTCAAGAAACTTTTTACTTAACTTAAGAAGTGTCGACCGGTTATTGTGTTGGCTCATCATGAGGGTGGTTCAAGGTTAACATGGACTTTATTTGTTTTATGAAGACGTAGGCACCTAAAAAATTGAAATATTTTATGGACAGCTGATGGTAACAATCCACTCACTTCATGGCACATAGCCATGCGCCCCACTTCTGCGCATTAGAACCAGTTCAAGATGGCGTCCGACCTTGTGAAGACATAGTGTAGAACAGAGCTGTATATCAAATTCCTAATGAAAGAGAAAGCAAAACCAGCAGAAATTCTTCGCAAGTTAAATGTATAGCATGAGGAGGAGACCCTGCCACGTGCAAGTGTGTATGGTACAGTAAGTTTTCTGAAAGCCGTGAAGCTGATTTTAGGAAACAGGCTTATTACAGCGTGCGGTATTGCAATAACTCCCTTCACAATGACGTGCACCAAGCGATTCGGCAGTCAAGACCTGGTCATGACACTGCACCAAAACCCTCATCAACATACAGAAAATTTTACGGGGGCGATATCATGAGGCACCCTCCTTACAGCCCTGACTTAGTCCCCAGTGACTTTCACGCATGTGAACCTAGGAGGATGGAAAATTAAAAGTGATGAAGAACTGAAGTGTGGTGACCTGAAATGGCTGTGCAATCAGGATAAAACCTTCTATGCTGCTGGCATCAGTAACTTGCCACGACGGTGGGGGGTAAAAATATGTTAGTGCAAAATGGGAATATCTTGAAAAGGAGCAAGAGTTTGACGAGTCTGGCATGTATATTCTTTTTGCAGAAAATAATAATAATGTTCACGTCAACCTTGAACCACCAACGTAGAATCCTTAATTCTGTACCAAACCGTATGGAGAGCGTCACTACAATTTCCCATGCACAACTTATTATACGGAAACGGGTACATGTCACAGAATCCGCATTCAGATGTTATTAAACTATTATAAGTAATTTTATAGTCCTATATATTTGCAGTTTACTTAACAAACACCTCAGGCAATCACGATAAAATAGTAAAGTTGTCACTGTACTTAACTAATGAAGCATTACGCCACGAAGACGTATGGCGGAATGGCTGAATGGAATCACGTTTTTTTGACCTCGACACTAGCTGGAGATGAGTGGTTAGCTTCACGCTTCGGCCGCTTTACCCCCTGGGAAAGAGCCCCCAGTACCCATTGGATACGAGGCTGGGAGGGCCCCAGAGTCGGTCTGGGCGACATGGAAAACTGAAAATATTTGCCCCCACAAGGACTCGAACTCAGACCCCTTGGTCGTCCAGCCCGCATCCAGTCGCTATACCGACTGCGCTATCCCGGCTCATCCGGTAATAATGGGCCTGTCGGAAATTCAAACATGTTTACAAAGGACTTTGTTTCTGTGAGGTTGCCTACACTGGGTGTGATGTTCCCTGGTTCGTAGAGAAAACGGACCTTACTTTTAGTGACGTCCATCCACTCTACGAACCAGGGTACATTATACCTTATGTAGGCAACCTTACGGAAGAGAAGTCCTCTACAAACATCTCCGAATTTCCCACCAGCGCATGAATACCAGAAGTATATTGAAAATGGAATCTCGTAACTTTCTAATGATGACGTAACGGTCTTTGTCATTACCTGACAATGATACACGCTCGTTTTTATAGTAAATGGAGTATAATTCAGAATATAGAGCTTCGAATAATCGGGAAAAATAGAATAATTAATTTTCAAAGAATATGAAAAGAAGGGTTCATGATGTAATTAGGGTACTATCTTGACATTTGCCTGGAATGACTGAATAAAACGGAGGCAGAACCTCAGTCAGAGTGGTCGGTGTCCCGTCCGAGACTCGAACCAGAAATCTCACGAATACAAGCCAAAAGCTTTACTGCTTCTGCCAGTTTTCTAATTACATAGTGGGGTAACAGCGAAAGGTTTGTGAATACATTGCCATTATCTTTCTGAACAACATTAACCGGTTAGTCTTTGTAACACAGATGAAGTTTTCTGGATTTTAGGCGGTGCATTTCTAATACATATACTATAGATGAATCACTCCCAGTGTGGAGGTAAGTTAGAATACCTCCACTGTAGCCCTACGAGGCGTAGGTAGGAGGCGACCAAAAGGGAACCCGGTTCTTGCGGGTATAACTGGGCCTGCCTGTCACAAGGGGACGTAACTAGAGAGACTTGGTCCTCCAGTTTGGGAGTTGAACGCAGGGCTGACGGCCTTGCTCTGTATAAAAATACTTTTGCAAAATCCAAAGAAATGAAAACCGGATTAATTCTGCGAGAATTCTGAAAGATGGATATGGCTCAAATATTGTTGTTTTGTCGATGATGATGATGATGATGATTATGATAGACTAAATTTAAACTCCAAATCAGTATTGATGCGACGCGTAAATTGTACTGACAATTATCCGCTCGAGAATTGCAATTTTTCTATTTTCACTTTTGGGCCAAAATGAGATAAAGCACTTATATGATCTCAGTATTGTGTTGCACTATCTCCACATACTTCCATACTATTACCTTACTTGCAAAAATTATATTTGAGAATGTATTTTGTTAAAAATAAGGTAAAAGGTAACTCTATCCCAGTAACAGGCCATGGAGGCCCATAGGGTTATGAGACGTCGAAGCTCCCACATTTCCTTTAGGCAATCGGCTACAGATGGAGGTGAGATTGTCAGCCTGACACGCTGGATATATTTTGTTACAAATCACATTTAAACTGAAGCTTGTTTCCTGACTTCGAATCCAGTTTCCCGAAAGTTGGTGTTGATGGACATAGTAAACTTGTGAGTACTGAGCTGACAAATAGCGACATGTTTGCAGACAGTTCGCGCTGTTAGACTTCAGACAGTTGACGTCGTTACAGCGAAACTACTTTGATCGTAGAATTCTCCACGGGTATATATTTGAAAGGAGGGTATGTTGCAGTTATAATAGTGATAGAACTGCTATGTATGTATGTCGAGAAACTAAACCGGTTTGGCGTGATTCGCTTAGCGTCAGATGTGGGATCTCAATTAGGACCTACAACCATCGAACAACCCACGGCAAGTGTCCCACAAATAGCTATGCCATCTGCTTACATACATTGGAGCGTAAAGCGTAACCCTGGGACCTTCATTACACTGCTTCGTGTTCTGATCTTCTCCTACGTTACCGAATCTGGAACTGCAGCCTGTTTTCCCTGCCAATCCTAGGTCGAGGAATCTGTCCTCTGTAGACATCAGCCCATTGCAAGAATTCTGTCTGAGATTTCAGATTATCCATGAGGTGATTATTCATAAATATGACGAAATGTAAATTAGTAGATAGGTACCAACATTTCAGAGGAACCAATTGCATCCATCTTCGGGGTTGACAATGTAGATAGCAAGTTTCTCCGAAACGACTCCTGCTCTGTCGCTTATATTAAGAGTACGGAAATATTTCAAATATAATTAGAAGATTACAGTGAGGTCTGTTCTTGTAAAGTAATCAGTTTAACAGAAAATTAATGAAGTCACATTTCAGTTTCATATAAAAAGGATGTTTTATTTTACCAGTATGAACCAAAAATTAATTTCATCCAATAAATTTGTTATTTAACGTAAATATGAAATTTACGTCACGTTTATTCAGCAGTTTCGGTTGTGAAACATAGACCTAGACACGACCTTCGCATTATGCTTTCATTTTGTTCACTTCGTGGAAAGTGGGGCACGCGTTAGCGTAGTTGGTTAAAGCACTATGCTACAAGCCGGAAGATCGCGGGTTCGAGTCGCGATGAGGTTACTGGATTTTCCATTTGATCTAATTCTTCCAGCCCCACTATGGCCCTGGGGTCGACTCAGCCTCTAACAGAAATGAGTACCAGGAATCTTCCCTGGGGTAAAGGGCTGCTGGCGCGTAAGGCTGACAACCTCACTGCCTCTGTGAGTCGATATTATAGAAAATGCGGGCAGCCTCGACGTCTCACAACTCTATGGGTCTCCACGGCCTGTTACAGGAATAGCAATATGGCGGGATATTTTCCCCCACCTCCGCATTCAAAGCATCTCTATGCTCCAAGAATGAGTTCTGAGCTGGAGCAGGAGGAACATCGTCAAGTGTTTTCAGACCTGGCCCCTCCCAACAGATTGCGCAGATGAGCCGGTCGAGTCCACTGAGATACGAATTGTATGGGTTATAACAGCAGCTTAGTTACAGTGAGTCACCCTCCTCTTCTCCCACAATGCGAATGCAACCACTGCCCCGCTGCTTCTTAGTCTGTTCCTCACGCGCAAACCAGAGGCCTGGTACAAGAGAACTGCCTGTACGTAGCGCTGTAAACCCAGTGTATCTGACTGACTGAATCTCTTTCTTCATACTCATGGCACACGCCAGGTGTCCCTACCTGTTCTTCGATCCCTCAGTAGGTCTAGGCTTGTGGAATTCTCTTTCAAATTTCTCTCGGACTTCTCCCGTTGATTCGAGATGATACAGCTCTAGTACGTTCTTGTATGTAAATTTCCAACTGTGTTCCGCAGAAAAGGATATTACTATTATCTAAATAAATTAGATAAACGATCTGCCGAGCGCAATGGCCATGTGGTAGAAGTCGTGTGCTGCATTCGATCTCTCGAACACTGGGATCGCGGGTTCGAATAACATTCGGGCCACGGATGTTATGTCTGCTCATCCTCTGTGCTTGTGTTGTACAGAGTAGGTACAATAGACGCCCTTGGTATGAGCCGATGTAAAATTCATAGTTGGCCGCGCCGGGTTCGATCCCGGGGTCTGGTCAAGTGGGATTTGTGGTGGACAAAGTGGCGCTGGGGTGGGTTTTCTCAGAGTACTTCGGTTTCCTCTGCCAATCTTCATTCCACCCGGGGCAGGGTCAATAGGCCAACCATTGGCCGCCGTGCCGATTCATAGATTGAGAAATTGATTCTAAATCGGAACAGGCCAAATGTACTAAATCATAAAAGGACAAGAGAATAAGGAGAAGAAGAAGAATGAGAAGGCGAAGAAGGAGGAAGAGGAGGAGAATGAGATGAAGAAGAAGAAGAAGAAGAATGAGAAGGCGAAGAAGGAGGAAGAGGAGGAGAAGGAGAAGCAGAAGAATGAGAAGGCGAAGAAGGAGGAGGAGGAGGAGAAGGAGATGAAGGAGTAGGAGAAGAGCGAGAATTAGAAGCAGAAGTAGGAGGAAGAGAAGGAGAAGCAGAAGAATGAGTAGGCGAAGGAGGAGGAGGAGGAGGGGAGGAGATGATGATGAAGAAGAAGAAGAAGTAGGAGAAGAGCGAGAATTAGGAGAAGGAGGAAAAGGAGAAGCAGAAGAATGAGAAGGAGAAGAAGGAGGAAGAGGAGGAGGAGATGATGAAAAAGTAGGAGAAAAGCGAGAATTAGGAGGAGAAGCAGAAGAATGAGAAGGCGAAGAAGGAGGAAGAGGAGCAGAAGGAGACGATGATGATGAAGAAGAAGTAGGAGATGAACGATAATTAGAAGGAGAATGAGGAAAAGGAGAAGGAGAAGCAAAAGAATGAGAAGGCGAAGAAGGAAGAGGAGAAGGAGACGAAGAAGAAGTAGGAGAAGAACGAGAATTAGGAGAAGCAGAAGAATGAGAGGCGAAGAAGGAGGAAGAGAAGGTGGAAATAGGAACTTTACAGACACTCCATATCCGATTCCTTCGCGTGCAAGCAAAAGCGTAACAACAGGCCACAGGCTGACTCGCAGCGCCGCATTCCTACTTATTGAACAGCTCACAGACGGAACATGTATGGAAGGATAACTGCTGCTGAGACACAGCAAATCTTCAGTTCATCTTCATAAATTAGTATTACACATTTGACAGCCTTTGTCATTGAGCTTTTTTTTTTTAATTTCTTGGGGGTGGGGGTGAGACTGAGTCCACTTGATACGTCGGCCCACTTTTTGACCTACTGTAACATCCCCGGATGGTAGATGAGTATGGAGCATTTGGTGAAACGAGAACTGGCACGGGAAATCGAAATACTTGAAGAGAACCTGCCTCAGTGCCATTCTGTCCGCCATATTAGTATCTTGTAGCTGGATGTCACCCGTTTCACATGATGCGTTTCTCCTGCAATATGGCAGCTGGCTACGGGCTGGAAGACCAAGAGATTAGAGTTGGATTCTCGGCAGGGTAAGAGTTTTCTCTCTTCTCCACGGCGTCCAGACATATTCTGGGGCCCACCCATTCTCCTATCCGATAGGTATCAAGAATGAAACTGCCGAGGCATGAGACGGACCATTAAACTGCGTGTAGAGTCGATGTTAAGAATACATGGATTTGTACATCCACTCGCCCATGCGCCTTCATGGAGCAGTGTTTAATTAACTAAGCACTCTGTCATGAAGACATATGGGCGAGTGGAGGAATAGCTCCATCACTCTTGAGCGCGGCACTGGATGGAGGTGAGTGGTCATTTTCACGCGCTGACAGCTTCATCCCCGGTGCCCATCGGATAGAAGGCTGGGTGAGCCTCAGAATATGTCTGGACGCTATGGAGAAGAGAGAAAACTCTTACCATGTCGGGAATTGAAGCCAAGTTATACCGACTGAACTATTCTAATTCCCGAAATACTGCTTGTATGTCAATAATTAGAAATATGGCCAAATGCGAAATTTTTAGTTAAATCTCATAAATTCAACGCAGACGTAATATGTACTTAGGTAATGACTTCTTCATAAAAATAAACGAAATTAACACTGGCAGTAGGTATGTGGGAATAGAAATCTATTCTACAGGAGTGTGGGTTTTGTCACGTGATTGAAACCCACTGTTTTCTGCTAAGTAAGGAGGGTTGCCCAAACCAGGCGCAGTGCTTCCTCACAGTGACGGAAGCTCGAACAACCGTCGTTGGCGGACGTGACTGTTACGCTGCGCCTTGCATACCAATTATATTTCAGAAGTCCGTCCGTCACAGCTTCATCACCTTCAGAGAGCGAACAGGAAACGCTACACCTATTGTTTACGCGCTGAGTCTAACTTCCACGTGACGCCTTCACCCCTGCGAATACAATCGAATACTAACTCTTTGATGTAGGACAGCAACTTCCTGTCTATGTTTACTTAAAGCTATGAGATGTACCATCACACAGACCTCACACTGAACAGCTCCTGGCTCTTTATGTCTGCATTTTTCGATAGCAAGTGGTTATGGGGGCCGCGCCATAGCTCAGTTGGTCAGTCGCTGGCTTCCCACCGCAGTGGTCCGGGTTCGAGCCCGGGTCAGGGGGGCACTAAGAGGCAAGGGGCCCTAGAAGTGGCCCCCTTCGCTTATTTACAACTGAAATGACAGACCATCAAGCCCAAACATCGCATTAAGAATTTACTAACAGCGAAGCCAGGCCGCGCCATAGCTCAAGCGGTTAGTCGCTGGCTTCAAACCGCGGCGGCCCGGGTTCGATCCCGGGTCTGGTCAAGTGGGATTTGTGGTGGACAAAGTGGCGCTGGGACAGGTTTTCTTCGAGTACTTCGGTTTCCCCTGCTAATCTTCATTTCACCAATTGCTTCACAATCACCCTCACCTGTCGTCTGGGGCTGGTACAATAGACCAGAAGTGGCCCCAGTACAAGGGACTTAGTCCCACCCCACTAGCAATCAAAGAACAGTGAAGTAGTAATTACTAAATTCTGTATCTTATTTTATTATTATCTTCCACTTGTGCAAACCGCTATTGTGAACAACGATTTTTGTATGGATGGGGCAGGGGACAAGGGGGATAAGTTTATGGAGTCACGGATGGTGGTGGTCCCAAAAGTTATGGGAAGAACTGATCTCGAGTGTAAGCATGGATTTCATAAAATGTGGAAATGCGAACCCTTATAGATAAAATAATAATGAATTAAGTCCAATAAGACGTAACTTTACAAGGATATAAATATGAAGTTGACAGTATTCGTGTAAATATTTTCTCCGTCTGTGAATTTACTGAATGTTTAAGGAGTTACACGTCTCTTTTTATTATTATTTAGTTCAAACGTTTATACAATTTGACACTTGAAAACTATGATGGACAGTTTTATGCTTCTGAATGCAGTTATTCTTGTCCAGTCTAAATTAACTCTAACTTTATGTAGTAAAGTAAAGTATAAGTTGGTTTGTTTCCTTTGAATACGCGCAGTAGTACTTCCGGTGAGTACCCGGGTTCCCCGGGGGTTGACTGGTGTAGTGTAGTGTAGTGTGCGTCTCTGAAGCCAAGTTTTGCTGACGTAGTGTATGCTCCTGAAGGCAACAATCTATAAATTGGTCTGGCTGGAGACTGAAAGATATTGCCAACTTTATATTCACTTCCTTCTAAAAATTAAATCAAATCTCACCCAATTCATTAGTATTATGTGTGCAGTTTCGTACACTTCCGTATTAAAACAATCGTACTTAAATCTAAACATTCTCGGCCGACATGTGTCACCTGGTGCTGAACATTTTCGGCCGAAACACGCAGCGAACGTAGTGCAATAAAAAACAAAATTTTAATGTTTTGTGTCCTGTTGTGTTGTTGAACAGGGGATCGTTCTGACGCTAGGCCGCTACCTACACAGAACAGACACAGACAGCCACACCTTGAGTGGAATTCGAACGCAAGATCCCAGCGTTTAAGTGGAATGACAAATGTCGATTCAGGCTGAGGGTCAGGGTAACCCTAAACGCGAAGGGAAATTCCATATCCTTCCACAGTTACGAACAGATCCTGAAATTTGTCTGATACTGTGATGAAAACCGTCGTATATCTTGTAAAGGTTCTATTCAGAGTTAAAAACGGGTCAATTTTCTCACAATTTTGACCAAGTAAAACGAAATGTCCAAGCCCTTTGACGGAACCAATCATTGGTGATGCAAACCCCACGAGAGTTTTACTTCCATTTTGCACATGTTTACATTACTGCTGATTAAAGTCATTATATGAAAGAAAAGTTCGACAAACAATTTTCATTTATGAAACGTTCCAATTCCAATGTGACTACGGCGCATAGCAGAACTCCGTGACAAGAGAACTATACCGACCGAGCGACCGCCGCTTGTCGGCGAAGTTAGTGCCAACTTTTGCGGATAGAGGGTGTCGCGTGGTCAGCGCAACGAAACCCCACAGCCGTTAATTTCAGTTTTCTAGACCGGAGCCGTTACTTTTCCATTCAAATAGCTCCTCAATTATCCTCATGTGTACTTCTATATGTATAATTAAATATAATATTCTCATGTGGTTAAGTAGACCCCGTTGCAGACCCACTACTTCTCAGAAAATCTGGTAGCGCCGGGAATCGAACCCGGGACCTCTGGATCTGTAGCCAGAAATTCTGACAACTAGACCATAACGCCGAGCACAACACGAAGAATTATTAACTTTCTGGATGTGACGCTGTACAGTCTGACAAGTTTATCTACGTTTCGAAAGAGCGTACTTTCTCCATTATCATTGTCGATGAGACATCCAAGCAAGCAGGAAGAAGAGCCCTGAAGGTGTATGCAGTACGTTCCTCCGAAACGTCAGTAAACTACTAGACTATACAGTGTCATATCCCAGAAGAAAAGACTCTTAACAGTTATATCAGCGAGAACCCCAAACCCAACAAGAAGGTAACAAACTTCGTTGTTTTCCGTTCTATTTTAATCAAGATAGAATTGTCGTTGATGGAATGTTACGTGCCGAAGAGAGAAAGCTACTTGAGGACCGCTATGCGATGGACGAATTATCTGGTAGGATGGCTGCAGTTAGGCTACGTTCCACTTCGTACAACCTTGAACTATAATTAAGTAAAGCCTGATACATCATTGATCTTAACCTGTTAGTTATCTTACAAAAACTACATTTGTATTGTCAACGTTTGGATTCCTTATAATTACAGAGAAATCCGACCCACGGTGTTCTGGTTCCTCGACTTTTCAAGAATAAATTAAAACAGTTGTAACTAAAAGGTTTTTTTCCTTTTAGTAGACACGAAGTAAAAGTTGGCCTAGTAATTGGTGTGGAAACGAAACGCCAGAGATATTTCTAAATTACCGTAACTCGCTTCACCACTGCCATCTCGTCCATGAAACAAAATGGAACCGGCGGTCAACTTGAGATTTCTCTCGCTGCAGACTTCCCTTCCTTTCCAATAATCGATGGGAAAGAACTTGACGGTAATCACTTTCCAATCTTGAAGTCTAAATCGCATCAAATTAGCTGGAAGCAGAGTTTTCACGGGGAAAAAAGGGAGAAAATGTCGCCACTAATTGTCTCAGAATGTTAATAATTTGTGTCCTACATTCTTGTTAGCCGTGGGATATTACAGTGAAACAAAGCGAAGGTCTCTGGACCCTGCATAAAGAAGGCTGTAGCTGTAGGACCGTGGAGACATAATAAGTTGCAGATTCTAAATGGAAAATTGCATAATGAGGAGCTTCATAAATTGTACTCTTCGCCAAATATAATTAGAATAATCAAGTAAAGGTGGATTAGATTGGCCGGGCACGTAACACGAATGTGGAGAAGAGGAGAGCATAAAGGATTTTGGTGGGAAAGCCAGAAGGAGAGAAACCACTAGGAAGACCAAGACGTAGGTGAGTGGATAATAAAATTAATTTTAGACAGATAAGATAGGGTGCTATGGACTAGATCGTTCTAGCTCAGGATAGAGACCAGTGGAGGTCTCTTGTGAAGACGGTAATGAACTATCGGGTTACATAAAATGTTGGAATATTCTTGAGTAGCTAAACAATTGGTGGCTTCACAAGAAGGGCTCAGCTCCATGAAGTTAGATTCTAAATGGTTCTGACAATGGTTACTGTGTTTATGGACTTTATCCATCGTCCGATATTTTAAAGAACACATAAGAACACAACGTTTCAGAAACTGAACAAGTTTCCTTCCTCAGCTGTGGAGATGGGAGACACCTACATTTTTGGGTCCGGCAGAAAGAGCTAACCACAGGTCCCGTGACTGAGGTCAGCCCTTTCTAGCGGATCCAAAAGAGTAGGTGTCTCCTACCCCTCACCTGAGGGCGGAAGCAGATCCAGTTTCTGAGACACTGTATTCTTTTTTTGTTCTTTAGAATATCGGAAGATGAACGAAGCCCCAAAACAAAGTAATCACGAACAGAATTAGATGTTCTGACAATATTAAATTGTAAAATAATCATTTTATGATGAAAGGACGTCAATATAAATAATTTAACTCGGAGTGGTAAGTATACGTACGATCTGTTTTAACATCAGAATCTCTTAATTTGTCCCACAGAGTGTATTCATGTGCTTCGTTCGGTTCTCATAGTAAAGAGCACGAGATTGTTCTCCTTCCTCTGCAACTAGCGGCGGTTGGCTGGTGACAGTAACGGTGGGGCAAAACAGAAGAAGCGCCGACAAAATCGTGCGCCTGTTCCATTTCATCATACACGAACCTCACATAAAGGCACGAGAGGTTAAACCCAGGGCTTCTCTTTCAGATGCCGGCGTTCTATCATTTAAGTAAACAAACCTTTCAATTTTGAATGTAGGTTTATTCTGCAAAGTTTAATTAATTCCACTGTCCAAATGTAAAATGTTCTTACAGAGAGAGATTACTCAGAAATCCCCGTTCAGTTCATCTTAACAAAGTGCTGGCATTCGTTTGTTGTACTACAGTAAATCCTCGCTGATCAGGAGTAACTGGGATGAGGGGCACCCAGATTAAGTGATGATCCAGGTTAGTGAAGCAAAAGGTGGCACTAAAAGACCAAAAAAAAGAACACAAATAAATGGGAAATTTAATGATATAAGTAGTTCTGATGAAAAATATCACCGTAGAGCGATTATTTAAAAACTATAAAAAGACCATACACTTATTCATTGACAGAAGACTCGGAAGCTATACTTGTTCTTGAACGTAATTGTGGAGGTTTGAAGAAACTGTCAAGTTTTGTCTGAATAGAAAAATGACTTATCTGCCTTCCTAAAAGTCATGTGTCTTTTAAAGTATGTACTAAACTTTGAAAAGCATTTTTAATATTTGGATCTGGATTATCCGGCAATCGGATTAATTGTAACCGGATTATCGAGAATCTGCACTACCTTAAGAATATAATTGAGAAATTCTCGAAATCACTGCGTAAGGGGCCTTCAAGGCGTATTCTCTAGTTTTCCAGTTATATTTAATCTTCCAACATGTCAACCTAATTGGGGTGGGAGGGGGGAATCGCATTTGCCTTTGAATCATTGCAATAAATCTTAATAGCTAAAGTATCAGATCCAGAAGTGTCCTCTGTACATTAAAACTTATGTTCAGTTATGTTCAGGCTTTCGAAACTAAGATCACGAAATTTTATCCTTAAAAATTTGCCCGTACTCTTTGTGCCACCCGCTTTAAAATTAACCCGGCTGTTTGATCGGGGATTGCAATTACGTGATGTCTTGTCTTTCTCAAATGTACAAGTTAAGAAATGAATGCATTGGCGAAGTGTACAAGTTATGAACCTCCATTAACAGAAAATTAAATATACATGAATTGTGTAGCATACTCTTTGAAGTCGAATTATAAGAGCACTGCATTGAAGGAACAGAACAAATCTGATTTCAACACAGTCTACGTTCAGTCAAGACTTTCTCTGATTCTAATTACAATCTTTCGTGAAATAATTCAAGCGTTTGTCTTGGTGCGAATTAATTTATTACGACCGAGGACAAAAGACTTTTGCAGCACGATCAATATATTCCCCTTCCACCTTGGTTCTCTGGGTTCTCAATTCGTCTTGCATGGACTTCAAGAGTTCCAATATTTCCTCCATTTTCGTAGGCAGTCTTCAATGTAATCCAATCAGTTCTTACGACAGCTATGGCGTGCTTAAGGCCGTAACCACTTCTGACACCAACTGCCTAGCAATGGGCGGTCTATTGTTGCGCATTCGTTGCTGTGATATTTGTTTACCGGTCTGTTACCTAGCACTGGACGCCCGTTGGTTTGAATATGCCTACGTAATCGTCTCCTAGAAACAGTCCAATCTGTAACAATATTTTAATTAAATACTGGTATATTTTAGCTTACTTTCCTTATTTTGAAAAAAAGATAAAAGTAGGCTTATGCGATCATGCTGCCTGTGCGTCTGTGTATCCCCTTCCCTTATTAACTTGTTAATACCTGAACCAATCTTTGTGAAAACTGGTTATGCATATAATGGCATTTGATCCCATCCCAACGGTGTACTTCATAAATCCCTCACGTCAGTTCATATGTCTGCACGTGTATCCCCCTATCATTGCTAGGCAACGTTACCACGGCAACGTACGCGTATACACGCGAAATAATAGAATAACTGTTGGACGCGTCGTTTTCTATACGGTCAATGTCTTTTAAAAGGAATGTAGGCAATAACTTCGTGTTAAGCAAAAGTAAAAAAAAGTAAAGCTATCCCTGTAACAGGCCGTGAAGACCCAATTAGGGTTGTGAGACGTTGAGGGTCCCATATTATCTAGACCATCGGCTCAAAGATGGCGTTAAGTTTGTCAGCCTTACGCGCCGGCCGCCCTTTACTCCCCAGGAAAATTATTTAATTAATTCCTGGTACTCATTTCTGTTAGAGGCTGAGTCGACCCCAGGGACATAGTGCAAAATTGTATCAGACATAAAACCCACGTTTCATTTTTCTCTACAAATTCTGATAGTTGTGTGTTTAGCTCCGATAAGTACGTATTTCGAAGAGTTATGCCAGGCTTACGCCCAGGATGCAAACAGATGTGAAGTGAAAACTACTGTCTTCTGGGATGTGTCGCCATTTAGTTTTCTAGACAATCCTGAAGATTGAGGCAGTATATTCCTCCGAAACATCTGTTAATATTCAAAGAACTATACGGTGTTGTAACACATAAGTTGTAAGTCTTCATATATTTCTCTCAGAAGATAGTGTCACAGAATATTAAGAAACGCTGTAGGCAATTCTATGAGCTGCACCGATGTTTCGCAGTATCCGTCCTGTATTATGTGGGTCTTGAACTGTATTTCCTCGTGAGGTAAGGTGAAAGGATGGGCCAAGCGCACGTATCTCAATGTACGATCAAACTGACAACTTTCTGTCTCTCTACACTAACATGAATATACATTCTTGCTGAAATTATAGTCATGTTGGATCATTCCAAGTCGGTCTGTGAAATGCACCTTCTTTGTGTGTCGTTCTGCCGTGGGCTCATCCTCGGCCGAATTTCTTTTTAAAAATTCTGTACCCCCGAAACACAAGAGTACAGAAAATGCTTTAAAAGGGGCAGAATATAATGCGATATACAGAACAAGATTATGAGAACTACTTTGTACAGAGTATTGTCACGTGTAGGGGGACGGGTTACCCGTGACGAAATGACGGGTTCGAGTTCGGATGATTGGATTTATTAACACTTTGGTTACAACCTCTTTTAATTACACTCAAATTACAGTGCTATCGCTGATTTACATACACCTCATAATTGACGGTTACACGCACACTAGTCCTCTCCTGGTGAAGCAACTAAAACACAGGAGCTAGCGCTTCAAATCAATCCAAATATTGCACATAATTAAGGTCTTCAGATCACACTTTAAATCTTCACAGGTCTTCTACGAACTTCCTGTTGCTGTTACCTAAACACACTCAAACACTCTCGAATACTCCCAAATACTGACATCTGTTCTGTCTGTAACTGTCGATATATAGCTTAAGCACTGACAAGTCAAAGTCAGAGTCAAAGTCACAATGCAACGGACGGTCAGTCAGTCAATCTTGGTGTCGAGCCCATTTGGGGCTCATGACCAGATATTTATTACTGTTTGACCGTTTAGGTCTTCTTATTGTGGGACGCCCTCTCTGACGAGAGGACGGGTCAGTCTTTTGTCAGAGTCACTCTCTGTAGTAGTAAGTCATTTGTCATAATGTAAAGGAAATTTACATTTTACATGTTAAACATGATAATAAATGAATTTTATATATACAGGGCCTATGTCAGTCCAGGCTCAGTACAGTAGATTATGCCCTATTTCTAGTAGCTTCCTCTACAACGGCAGTCTAGTCACTTGAACTGCCTTCCGCACTGACCACGTTGAAAATAGCCTATATTGTTGGAACGTGTTTACCGAGCGATTGTATAGCAACGGTCATGGCGCCGACCGCATACAAGACGCCGCACTATCATTGTTGCCTTGCGTGTATTCGGTCGCGAGGTGTTTTCGGTCAGTTACCTAGCAACGCTGTGTCCATCCACGTTACAGTATGAACACTGTCACACGGAAGTATCCGTGTTACGTAGACAATTCTACCTCGAAGTAGTGACATGTCCCGTGACGTACTTCTTACATCAGGTCAGCCGTGAAAGGACTCCTACGTTTATAAGAGAGAACGCAGTCAACATATTGGCTCATGTGATCTACTTGTTCTGAAACTGACCTTCAGGTGGTCAAGTAATTCCACGTCTTTTATAAAATCGAAATTTCCGTTACCGTGTCCAGAAGAACCTCTCACATGTTCCTGTTCCGAGCCAGATTAATTCAATCCACCTAGTTCAATATACCCTTGGATCAGTGATAGTTATACACTATACATATACGTTGCCCCAGGAAGAAAGGTCAATATTCTGGGGGTCACAGTATGGTTAATTCGAAGCCAAATGTATATATGTACATGTGTCCAATTCCGAACTGTTTCCGAGATAGAGCTATTTCACTATACAATACAATGTACAGACGAGCAACACGCCATGTACTCACACGAGTTGCAGAGTGCACTGATTCTGACGCTGGGATTTTCGAAAATGCATTATACTAGGGTAAACTGTACCAACTTTGTCACTTGAACAATAGATACTGGTATTAGAAACAGTACGTAATATATGTTTCTTATCAACAGTTTTGGAACTGTACAGTGAAATAGCTCTATCTCGGAAACCGTTCGGAATAGGACACATGTGCATATACACATTTATTTTGCTTAGAATGACCGATACTGTGACTTCCCAGAATACTGACCTCTCCTCCTGGGACATTCTGTACATATAAAGCTATCCCTGTTAGAAGCCGTGGAGGCCCATATGGTTGTGAGACGTCGAGGCTCCCACATTTTGTAGACAAGCGGCTCACAGATGGCGATGAGGTTGTCAACCCCCAGGAAGATGCCTGGTACTCACTTCTGTTAGAGCCTGAGTCGACCCCAGCACCATAGTGCGGCTGCAAGAAGTAGGTCAATTGAGAAACCCAATGAACTCATCGGGAATCGAACCGCACCTTCCGACTTGTAGCATAGTTCCGTAACCAACTACGCTACCGCGTGGCCCATAGTTCCATATAACGTGTTTTAATATTATATTCTCATCTAAGTCTTGATAACCCAAATGATAATTTTTCTTCAGGATTTCCGACTAAAATTCTGTATAAAATTTGTCTGTCCAGTGCATAATACAAGCCTCGCCCATCCGATTTTTTCGAGTTTATCAACGTAATAAATTTGGTGAAGAGTATAAATCATGAAGGTCAACGTCATTCACTTTTCTCGTGCTTTCCCTCAGGTCCAAAATTCATTCTTCACCACCCTGTTCTCAGATACCCTCACTCTATGTTCTTCCATTAATGTGAATGACCAAGTTTCACACTCATACGAAATGACGACGGTGAATTTTACTGCCTTATAACATGACGCCATGTTGTATCCTACCTTGAAAATGGAGGCAAAGCTTCGTAATTATCTACCTGATTATACTGCTCCACATCCCACGGTTCCTAGACCATGAAGACGGAGGCAGCAGATTTCCCCGAATCGTCAGTAAATACTACCGAAATCTACGGCATCACATCCCACAGTTCTTTTATCCTGAAAATGGAAGCAGTTCATTCCGCCGAAACTTGTCATTCTCACCTCTACTTGTAAGAATACAGTATTGAATATTTTAATCATTAGATTTTGGGATAAAGATTATTCTATAAGATTTGAGGTTCTCACTGTTTCGGTGTAAAAAACAGGCATCGTCTTTCGGGATTCCAGAATAGTATTTTAAGATCTCCGTCTTCTGCGACGTGATACCGTGCAGCCAGGTAAACCGACCGTCTCCATTTCAGAGAAGTATTCAGACGACTGAGGCGTCACGACAGTCAGAAACACTAGTAAGGACCTACCAGGCTAAACGGCGTAATATTGCAGAAGACAAATATTCATAGACTATCCGAGAATTAAAAAGTCTACGTCTTTCAAAATGACCGCTCCTGTGGTCTAGTGGTCAGAGTTCCAGCCTAAAGATCCAGAGGTCGCGGGTTTCATTCCCGGCGCTACTACATTTTCTGAGAAGTAGTGAGTCTGGAACTGGGTCCACTCAGCCTTGCGAGGATAATTGAGGAGCTATTCAAGGAAATAGCGGCTCCGGTCTAGATAACCGAGCTTAACGGTCGTGGGGATCCGTTGCGCTGACCACGTGACACCCTCTATCCGCAAAAGTTAGCACTAACTTCGCCGACAAGCGGCGGTCGCTCGGTCGGTATAGTTCGCTTGCGGACTACAGGCCACGGAATTTGTACGTCCTTCCAAATATGAATACCTGGAATCCCACTGAAGTAAGGCCGGCGAGTAAAGCTAACAACCTCACTGCCATCTCTGAGCTGATTGTGTAGAAAGATATGGGAGCGTCAACATCTCACTACCCTATGGGCGTCCACGGCCTGTTACAGGGATAGTTTACTTTCTTTTATGACTTTCAAAATTCGTTTTTAATACATTCGTGCATGGTAATGCAGAGTCCTCTTACTGCCATTAGATAAGTTAACTACGAATTACTGTTGTTGAGCTAATGTCAACTACAAAACTGCGTCTCCAACCGCATAAAAAGAAAACAACTCATCCTTTTTTTTCTGAAACGTTACGCATCTTTGTTCTTATGAACTTGTCCTTAATATTGCTAACAAAAAGTATACAGGAATCCGAGAAAACAAAAGAATGTGCGTGTTTTTACGAGGCCATTGTGAGTAGTGTCGCCGGATGTTGGAGAAAAGACATCTAACTGAAATGGTAGTTTAAGTTTAAAAAAGAACGATAGTAGCTTATATACTAGGCCATCAGCATCATAGGGACGGACAGACCGCGTTTGTGACCGAGATAATATTACAGCTGCTAGCGAAATGTGGGACACTGAGACGGGTCCAATTGGAACTAGGAAGACAGACCAAGACAAAAGCTCTGCCTACAGTTCTACGTGAACTGATACCGCTTTATGCGTCCCAAAATGGGGTTATGACGTCACAAAACTAGTTGTTGTCCCCTCAGTTTAATACTGCTCTTAACTTATATGAAGAGTCCGTTTACTTAACGCTTGAAAGACTGAGTCAGAGTTAAGAGTTACATTACGGCCGGCGGTTTACCGCCAATCGGTTCGTCTTGGCGACAAGCCCCTTGAGGATCAGGACAAGAGATTCCTTTTTTCAAATGAAACCTTTCTATCATATCCCTATGTAACATCCTCTCCGGCGAGATAAATATGCTTGGCCTTTCTCAAGTGTACGCATCGCACATCCCCCAGCATTTTATGGAACCAGAAGGTTCATCACCATGTTCACAAGAGCCTTCCACTGATCCCTATCCTGAGCCAGATCTATCCAATCCATACCATCCCATCCTATCTCTCTAAGATCCATTTTAATATTGTCCACACACCTACGCCTTGGTCTTCCCTGTGGTCTCTTTCCTTCTGGCTTTCCCACCAATATCCTATATGCATTCCTCGTCTCCCCAATTCGTGCTACATGACCTGCCCACCTCATCCTCCTTGACTTGATCATTCTAATTATACTTGGAAAAGAGTACAAGTTATGAAGCTCCTAATTATGCAGTTTCCTCCAACCACCTGTCACTTCATCTCTCTTCGGTCCAAATATTCTCCTCAACACCCTGTTCTCAAACCCCTCAGTCTATATTCCTCCCTTAATGTCAGAAACCAAGTTTCACACCCATACAGAACCACAGGCAAAATTATAGTTTTGTATAATCTAATTTTTATGTTTTTGGACAACAGACGAGAAGACAAAAAGTTCTGGACTGAATTGTAGCAAGCATTACCCAAGTTCAATCGCCTCTTAATTTCCTCCTGAATCAGGTTTCGATCTGTTATTATTGTTCCCAAATATGTGAACTGTGCCACGTTTTCAAAACATCTGTTTCCTATCTTTATGTCATGATTTTGCCCTGCATTTTGGTGACGAGACAGTAGCATGTACTTAGTTTTCTCTGTGTTTACTTGTAGACCAACCTCTTTACTTGCGTCAATTTAAGTTTGTGTGTTTTTCTTTGTGGTATCTACATTATCACCCAGTAGATTCACATCATCGGCGTAGCCCACACCTGTTGTGTCCCGTTTAATTTCAGTCCCACCTGGTTTCCCTGGACCTTTCTAATTGCATATTCTAAGGCAAAGTTGAAAAGGAGTGGCGATAGAGCATTTCCTTGTTTTAAAACATTCTGGATAGGAAATTTATCAGACAAATGTTTACCTACACGGACTTTACTATACGTTTCGTTTAAACGCATTTTAATTAACCTAACTAGGTAGTTTCATGGGCATCCCAAACTCTATTAGAATATTGTACAATACTTCCCTCCCAACTGAATCGTAGGCTTTCTTGAAGTCTATGAATAGCTGATGTAGTGTCTCATCGTACTCCCATTTTTTTCTCCAATATCTGACGAATGCAAAAGATCTGATCTGTAGTTGATCTGTTACATCGAAACCCACACTGATGATCCCCAATAATTTCGTCTATATACGTATTGCACATACAGCATGTTAATAACAATTGTTCCTTTTGCACTATACAGAAGTCCCCTGTCAGTACAGGATTTGCAAAAAGACCCGGCCGAGATTCGAACCGAGGTCTTCCAATTGTAAGTCAAAGAATGTTACCATACGTAAACCCTCTCCGTGTGGTGAGCGTTATGAAGAAAATGCCTACTGCGCAGGATTCTGAAGGTACCCGGCTCAAATCTCAGCCAGCAAGCCGATATAATGAGATCCTTCGTGGTTTTCTTCAGTTCCTTAAGGATAGTGTCAGCTTCCCTTTGATACGACACGGACCGCATAGAAAACGACACCTCCAACAAATCTTTATTGCAGAGGGAACGGTTTTACCACGCTGTTACCTAGCAATGTTATGGTGATACACAGACCCACAGATACACGCGCCCGACAGTTTTTCTATTGTTGCGTGTATTCGTATATTATGATTAATGGGTTGCGGCTTAGACGATGCTGTTTTATTGGAAAACTCGTTCACGATTACATTTACAATGACTGCAGTCACTCTGACATAGGCGGGTGTTAATGACGCCATCATCGGTGAGGTTGGCCGAGCCACGGCTTTGTCTTCGGTGGGGACGTATCATATACCAGGCATACGTTGGGACACAGCTTTGGAACACCTCCTCGTGGTCCTGCTGGGCAACGACAGTCTTGGGGGGTCTGCATTAGCTTGAGCCTCCGGGGCTGGCGGCCGAGTTTCCATAAAGGGCGATGGCTATATGACCGGAGCCTCCCACGGCGCAGCATAATGACTCTTGGGTGTCACTACTGTGTATCCGGGACGAATGCGGGAGAGCACTTCAATGGGGTAGCTTTGGCTATTTGAGTTATCTCCCTAGAGTACCGATAAGGTGCCGCAAGCCTTAGGGCTCAACACTCTAAAATGGTTTGACCAACCCATGTGGAGGGGTGGGAATGGGGGAGCTCAGAAGCATCCCCCAGGGGCTGGATGCCCTGGTCGCAACCTCATGACTAACTGGTTTCGCCCTCCCATTTATCATCTGGGATACCCCTCTCCCCCCGAACAAGCACTCTTGGTCCTGGAGGCTTGTGAGGGCTGCATTTATTACAGGATCAAACCACATAAGCCAAGGTGGAAGGCATAGTGCTGAGGGCTGCATGACACTGGGGTGGAAATTAGCCAGTGTCTTTAAAGATCCCCTCGGGGCACCAGGCAACACTCCGTTGTATTTATGCCTTCCACCTCTATGGGGCGCTGCGGGTGGTGACCTTTTAAATCCCCGTAACTTGTGGGACCAATATGAAAGGAACTAAAAGAAAACCGGTCTAAGGACCTTAAACTGTTGAGGGACCCCTCCTTCAAGGAGATCCCTATGAGAAATTCTTCAGCAGGGGGCTGGAAGCTCTTGTGAACCACTAAGGGACCCAGGTGCAGCCAGAGAACCTGCTGTTGAATTTTCAGCCAAAGGCAGGGAAGAACCAGCGGTTCAGAACCTTCCTGTGGGAAAACCAAAAACTACTCCCCTGGGAGTCAGTAATACTGACACACCACTGCAGGGAGCTAGTACTTCCAACATACCTGCAGTAGGAGGACTGAGACACCTAATCTCTGAAGTAGGTGGACCCCCTCTGGCGAAGAAAGCCTTGTCTGGATGGGCTAGACGGAAGTTAAAAAGGCAAGAGCTGAGGCAAGCAAAGCAGGAACTGGGAGCAGTCAGCAACCAGGAAATGCAGGCTCGTCTAAGCAAAGAGAAACCCCCACAGGCACCTTTAAGAGGCCAAGGTCGGAGGGCAGTACCCCTATAGAAACGGCCAGAACTCCAAAAAGGCTCAGGGACTCTAAGAGACCAGGGACTTACAAGGAGGCTCTGACCAATATAAAGGTAGCTATCTTCATGGAAACCTATCCTGAGGATAAGCTTACCGATGATAACCATAATTCCAATCTGGAAGCATTGGGGGAGGTGTTACATAGGACTCCAAAGAGAGAACTACCACACCTGAAATCATACAGACTAATGGGACGTGCACTCATCTATATATGTGCCGACCAACAGTCTGATCAATGGCTCACCAAAGCCATTGACAACCACAGGCTGGAATCAGGGCCAGGCTGAAGGCAACTGATGCCAGGAACCTGCCCAAGCCTGTTAAATTAAGCTCTCCGGACTAGGGACAAAATTGCCCAGAATCAGGAAGAGCTGCTGAAATGGATTGCAGACCTCAATCCGGGACTTTATACTGAGAACTGGAGGAGACTCAATAAGCAATCTGAGTCGAAAAGCCAAAGACTCATTTTATTCATAGATCGGGACTCCCATATTATACAGAGGACCGGTTACAAAATATTTACAGACTCTCACAGGGGACTGTTAAGGTGCTGGATGATCCTGAAGTTCAGCGCCAGGCAGAACCCGTGACAGATACTGTATCTTCCAACTCGGACTCTGAGGAGGAAGAGGATGAGATACCCAGGCCCCCCCCCCGGATGACCAAAGCAAAACGGATCAGGGGACCTCTTCACATGGAACCCAATCCGAGGACAGGGAGGGACATAAGATGGAAATTGACCACTCCCCAATTGAAGAAATCACTAAACAAAAACAATTGTTAATACATACATACACATAATACATATACACTCATACAACACACACACACACAACACATACGAACAAAATGAAATTTCTTCAGATTAACCTACACCACAGAAAAGCTGCCACAGCAGCTCTGTGCCATCAACTAGCTGAGGAAAAGGCTCATATAGCACTTATTCAGGAAGCCTGGATATACAACGGTAAAATAAGGGGCTTAACTAACACAGGGGGAACAGGTTACTCTGCTGTACCCAGTCATAATGCAAGATCTTGTGTTTATATCAAGAATCATGTTAACGCCTTGCCCTTGTTGGAGCTCTATTCTAGGGATACATCGGCAGTAAGGATAACATACCTGTATCGAGGAGGCAGCAAGGAGCTGTTTGTTGCTTCAGTGTACCTTCCATACGACTCGGATGAACCTCCGCCAACTAAAGAAATGAGAGCCATCATAGACTACCGCTTTAGCAGGAAGAAGCAACTCATTATTGAGTGTGATGACAACGCGCACCACAACTTGTGGGGGAACACCGGCACTAACCCAAGGAGAGAGCCTTATGGAATTTCTGGTGAGTTCAAACCTGAATATTCTTAACCATGGTAACCAACCTACCTTTGTGGTTTGCAATAGGAAGGAGGTTACTGATTTGACACTAGGGACAAATAACATAGGAAACCTGGTAAGTAATTGGCATGTATCTGATGAGCCATCCCTATCGGATCACAGATATATATGCTTTAAAATCAGCAACATTAGAGTAGATCAAGTTACTTATAGGAATCCTAAGAGAACCAATTGGGAGTCTTACAAAGATGACATAAAAGTAAATCTAGGGACCATCTCGCGAAATATACGGACAATAAAGGATGTTGATCGGTCCGTTGACCAGTTCCAAGGGCTATTATCTCGTCCTTTAATCAGAATTCTCCGGCTAAGACCACTCACGGGCTAAGGAAAGCTCCTTGATGGAATAAACAACTGAGTGGGCTTAGAACCAAAACAAGAAGGCTGTACAGCTAAAAGAACAGGGCAGTGGGACGCCTATAAGGAAGCCCCTGCCAGTTAAAACAAAGAAACAAGGAAAGCCAAGCGATCCTCATGGAGGAGGCACTACCGGAGATCAATGATGTACCAGGCAGTGCCAGACTCATGAAGATCATGGCAAAACAGGTGACCAACAAGGTCACAATTAAGCTGCCTAACGGGCAGTATACTCAAACAGGAAGGGAGNAGCCATCATAGACTACCGCTTTAGCAGGAAGAAGCAACTCATTATTGAGTGTGATGACAACGCGCACCACAACTTGTGGGGGAACACCGGCACTAACCCAAGGAGAGAACCTTATGGAATTTCTGGTGAGTTCAAACCTGAATATTCTTAACCATGGTAACCAACCTACCTTTGTGGTTTGCAATAGGAAGGAGGTTACTGATTTGACACTAGGGACAAATAACATAGGAAACCTGGTAAGTAATTGGCATGTATCTGATGAGCCATCCCTATCGGATCACAGATATATATGCTTTAAAATCAGCAACATTAGAGTAGATCAAGTTACTTATAGGAATCCTAAGAGAACCAATTGGGAGTCTTACAAAGATGACATAAAAGTAAATCTAGGGACCATCTCGCGAAATATACGGACAATAAAGGATGTTGATCGGTCCGTTGACCAGTTCCAAGGGCTATTATCTCGTCCTTTAATCAGAATTCTCCGGCTAAGACCACTCACGGGCTAAGGAAAGCTCCTTGATGGAATAAACAACTGAGTGGGCTTAGAACCAAAACAAGAAGGCTGTACAGCTAAAAGAACAGGGCAGTGGGACGCCTATAAGGAAGCCCCTGCCAGTTAAAACAAAGAAACAAGGAAAGCCAAGCGATCCTCATGGAGGAGGCACTACCGGAGATCAATGATGTACCAGGCAGTGCCAGACTCATGAAGATCATGGCAAAACAGGTGACCAACAAGGTCACAATTAAGCTGCCTAACGGGCAGTATACTCAAACAGGAAGGGAGACACTGAACGAATTATTCAGTGTTCACTTTTCTGATTCAAAATTGATTGATAATTTGGACGATGGACAGGATCAGCAAAACCTGGGCACTTGCCAAAGCAAGATAAGCAAGCTAGACTGGAACCTGGTCAAAGTCATAATTAACCAATCAAAAATCAGATGGGCACTAAATACTTTTAGACGATTTAAATCAGCGGGAAGAGATGGAATTGTACCCGCACTTTTGCAGCATGGGGCAGAACTTATAATTCCACACCTATGCCGCATATATAGAGCCTGCATGGCATATGGTTTCATCCCCATAGCCTGGAGGCAAGTTAAGGTGACGTTTATCCCAAAGCCCGGGAAACTTGATTATACCGAGGCTAAGGCTTATCGTCCTATTAGCCTGTCGTCTTTCTTGTTGAAAACGATGGAGAAAATAGTGAATAGGCATATTAGGGAAGGGGTATTGAGGACATATCCTCTACACCGAAACCAGCATGCCTACCAACCAGGTAAATCTACCAAAAGTGTGCTACACAATGTGGTAACACGCATAGAAAGTGCGATTGAACACAAGGATGTTGCTTTAGGAGCATTCCTTTGATAGAACCTCATTTGATATAATCAGACAGGCTGCTGAAAGGCATGGCATAGAGCCTGCAATAAGCAGGTGGATCAATGCTATGCTGGAAAGCTGAACCATAGCTGCCACTTTATCAGGAGAAACCCTGGGGACGCCTGCGTCTAGGGAATGTCCGCAGGGGGGGGCGTACTTTCGCCTCTGCTGTGAGGTCTGGTCGTCGATGATCTCCTATGGGGACTTAATGATGATGTGTATTATACAGTAGGATATGCTGATGACATAATAACAGAAAATTCCTTTCGACCGTATCAGAGCGTCTTCAAACAGCTCTGCACATGGTCCAAAGATGGTGTGAAAGAACACATCTTTGCATCAATCCCAATAAGACGGTAATTATACAGTTTATTAGGAAGAGAAATATAAAGGGCCTTAAGGAACTGACTCTCTTCAATAAGACAATCCAGCTCTCCAGCGGTGTCAGGTACCTTGGTCTAGAATTAGACAAGGGACTAACATGGAAAAGCAGCTGGACAAGGTCATTAATAAAGCCTATAAGGCTTTTTGGACATGCAGAAGCATGTTTGGTAATACATGGGGACTGCAACTGCACGTTGTGCATTGGATATATACTGCGGTTGTGAGACCCATAATTACTTATGGCGCCACAGTATGGTGGCCCAAAGTCAAACTCAAGACAAGCAAGACAGAACTTAGCAAATTGCAACGGTTCCTTGCTTAGGTATCACAGGAGTAATTCAAACAACTCCAACAGCTGCACTAGAGATACTCCTTGGACTTCCACAACTGCATTTACAGTTGGAGGCAGAGGCCATGGCAGGAATGTACTGTATCCAGTGCATTGAACAATAGAAACCTAGATCAGATGGTTTCGGCCAGGCATACATAACTCAGGACATGAAAAAAGAACCAATATTACAAGTGGGGTCCGACAAAATGATACTGAGACATGTATATGAAAAACTCTTCACAGTCAGATTTCCTGACAGGAATGAATGGGAAGACGGGTTTCGGCCTGATAGAAAAGGGGGTCTGATCTGGTATACAGATGGTTTCAAGATAAATAAGGGCATGGGAGCTGGTGTGTACTGCTATGGCACGAGGTGGAAACTTAGTTTCAGCCTTGGGCAGTACACGACAGTATTCCAGGCAGAAGTATATGCCATTAAGGCATGTATTCTGGAGAATTTAGATAGGAACTATAGAAATAGGAACATCTACATTCTATCTGACAGCCAAGCTGCACTTAAAGCGCTTGGCAAACACCAGATCAATTCAAAATTGGGCTTGGATTGCCACCAAACCCTCATGGAACTGGCCAAACATAACAGGGTACAACTGATATGGGTACCGGCACGTGAAGGTATTGCTGGTAATGAAACAGCAGACCAATTAGCTAAGATTGGAGCTGAACATCCATTCATAGGACCTGAACCAGCCTGTGGCATCTCTATAGAAGTTACCAAACAGGCAATCAGGGACTGGACTAACTTGAAACACGAGAAATACTGGGGATCCTTAATTGGTACAGGCAAGCGAAGGGACTCATATGAGGACCTTCCATTAAAAGAGCAAAGGAACTGTTGTAATTAAACAGGAACCAGGTACGACGGGTGGTAGGACTACTTACAAGATACTTCCACCTCAAAGGACACCTATTCAGACTGGGACTAAGTGATAGTCCCACTTGTGAAAGATGTCAGGAAGAATACAAAACAGCCACACATATCCTGTGTGAATGTGAGGCATTAGCTTATTTAAGACTATGTCACTTGGGTCAATACTTTATGGAACCAAGTGATTATTTTGACGTCCCCACGCTCAAAATCCTACGCTTCATCCGAAGCGTGGGGTTGCTGAAGGGCTAATATAAGGGGGAAGCACAATAGACCACTGTAAGTCGCGGTGCAAGGGCCGAGAAGGCCTACCCCTCATACATTCATTCATTCATTCATTCATTCATTCATTCATTCATTCATACATTCATTCACTCTGACATAACTTCTTCCAGGCGATGCGACCTGACTAGTCAATAGTCTCTGATCTGACCTCACTTCTCTGACCTGTGGTCTCACTTCTCTCTCTGATCACTGATATGTGCCCTGGTCTTCTCTTATCTGGTAATATACGGTGTAGTCTCCCTGAGGTAGGCACTTGGCATACCAAATAGCATTCAGTTCCCTTGCTGTCATGCAAACAACTCTCTTGACTCGACATGTATACCTAGCCGTTGACTCGCAATGGACGTTGTTGTTGTCTTGCAACTGCCCCAAACAATTCGCTGCCTACAAATTGCTAGCTATTGACTAGCAATGGACTCTGGTTGTCACGCAATGTCTTGACAATGCGTTACCTGTGAAGTGATAAACTTCTCTATGCAGTGGGTTCACCTGTCACAATATACAGAGATATTGTAACGTGCCTATCCAAACCGTCATTCCCTAGCAACGATCCACGTTCCCGCTACAACGCTGCAATCGGAATGCCCCCATTCCTAGGCAGCGGAAGCAACGCAATATCGTAATTCTAACAATGAGTCCCCACAGTTACAACGAAATGTTAGAAGCATTGTGTAACAACGGGAAATATTGCATTTCCTAAGCAACGGATTGTTGAACCAGCAGGAATAATGCACCTCCGCAGTAATGACAATAGGACCATAAGACAGTGGTTCTCAAACTGTGGGGCGCGATCCCCAGGGGGGGGGGGCGAAGGGCTTGAAAAGGGGACGCATCATACTTTCCTACAGATAAAAATTGAAACTGCCCTAAATAAATTAGAAAAGTAACAAAAAATAAAAAAACCTATAGAAAAACTTTTGATGAATACATGCTTTAATTATCATGAATTTCAAAATAACTAATAATTATTCTCTTTGCGGAAATTATAAAACGCTCTGGCAGCTAAAGAACTCAACACACCCCTTCATGAAGCGCTGCAGACGGTTGTAAAAACCGTCAATATTATCAAGACAAATCCTCTAAAGTCCAGACTTTTTAAAATGCTATGTGACGAAATGGATGCCGAACAAACTGCTCTGTTGTTTTAGTGATGCTCAATGGCATTCAAGAGGCAAGATATTAAACAGAATTTTTGAGCCGAGGCATGAGGTGTTCTATTTTTAATGGGGAAAATCACTCACTGGCAGACAGTTTCAGCAACAAGGATTTCTTTTTTGAAAATGGCTTACCTCACAGATATATTTGAGAAACTAAATATCCTCAACACTTCACTTCAAGGGAATGAGGCAACTGTACTTTCTTGGAATGACAAAGTGAAGGCATTCATGAGAAAATTAGAGCTCTGGAGAAACAGTATGGAAAGTGACAAGCTAGACATGTTCCCTACTCTAGTGTGAATGGTACAAGACACTGATAATCCAGTACTTCCAATTGACATAAAAAGCTGCCTACTTGATAATCTCATAATGTTGAAAGTTCATATTGAGAAATACTTTTGCAATGATTTTGATGAATTTAATTGAATTAAAAATCCATTCGAAAATACTCCTGGGCCATGTAAATGAGCAAGAACAACTCATCGATCTCACTAGTGATACTTCATTAAAAAGTAAATTTAAGGTATTGTCTTTGTTGGAGTTCTGGATACATATTGGCAAGGAATTCCCAGCTTTGAGCCAAAAAGCATTGAAGATCCTGATTCCTTTCGCAACAGCTTACTTATGCGAGAGAGGCTTTTCTGCTTTGGCAGCTATAAAGTCAAAGTATCGTTCAAGGCTAAATATTGCTAAAGAAGTTAGAGTGGCCATTTTTGATATTACACCACGTTTTGATAAACTTTGTTCTCAAAAGCAGGTCCATCTATCGCACTGAACTTTGACATTTAAATGTTTGATTTTCTTTGCAGAAAAAAATTAAATACTTGTTAGTTAAATATCGTTTCATTTCAGTATATATTTTGGTTAATTGCAAGTGTTAAAACTAATTTTTATTGTAGGCCTAACATTGTGATACTTTAATTGTGACTAATTTTGGGACCCGGGCACTGTGAGCGGCTGCAGAACAGAACACTCCCTGAATATTCAGTACAACTGTCCAACTTGGTCGATGAATTAAAATTCATACTTGAACAGTATTCATCTCTTCCTATTATTCGAACACTACATGTTTCGCGGCCCAACTGCCTGCCATCATCAGGTGTACAGGCTGTAGAAGAACTGCTGTCCCCTTGTCGCGCCGCTACGCGTTGCAATTTAGTTTCCACTACAAATTAGCGTCCATTGTTTATCTTCCGTCAATATTGCAACACTTTTACATTTTACACTTCAACATAACATGTTTCGGCACCAAACGGCCATCTTCAGGTGTTTTATGTTACATATATTTTACTAAAACTGCGTTAAAAACTGCTACACCGTTTTAATTCGTGTTACAATCACACGCTGTATTATTATTTTTAAGTAAAACGAGATAAAATCCTTTAAAATTTCTGTTGCATATTGTTTCAGCTCACCTGGGGTGTCGTCATTTTCGTAAATGTATCAAGGTGTTTTTTCTCGGCAGCTTGCCCCTCATGTTCGTGGTCTACTTTCAGTTTCTGACTGCCATATGCTCCTGGTTTGTGTGCGCTTCCTCCACAGCGTGTGGTGTTGTCTCTACTAGTTTGCTTATACACCTGATGATGACAACCAGTTGGGCCGAAACTTGTAGGAAGAGACAAATTTGCACAGGGAGAGTGAGAAGTGCGCGTGCAACAGGACGCTGCAGGCGATGTGACACCGTGTAATCTGGCACATCTCTACCGACGTTTCGGATGAATATGCTGTCATGTTCTGTACTCTTCTACACTAAAGATAGTGGCCTAGTACTGTCTTCTTGAATGTGATATGTAATATGGTACATCTCTACCGACGTTTCGGATGAATATGCTGTCATGTTCTGTACTCTTCTACACTAAAGATAGTGGCCTAGTACTGTCTTCTTGAATGTGATATGTAATATGGTACATCTCTACCGACGTTTTGGATGAATCTGTTGTCACGATCTTCACTCTTCTATCCTAAAGATAGGGGAAGATTACAGTATCCTGGAACGTGACACCGTGTAATCTGGTACACCTATACCGACGTTTCGGATGAATTTGTCACCATTATCACTCTTCTACCCTGAAGATGGAGACAAATTACTGTCTCCTGGGATGTGACACCGTGTAATCTGGAAGATATTTTATCAGCGTTTCATAGGAATCAGCCATCGCCATCTTCTCCATTTTACCCTGAAGATGGAGGCAGCAGCAGATTCCTCGGAAACACTGTAACGATCAACTAGACCACATCCTAGGAGACAGCAATCTTCGCCCTTATCTTGTTTTCCTAATGTAAATTCTTTACCCTATAACTAACCAATGATGGATCAGAAATGAACCCCTATCCAAACTTAAGGGCTGAGGATGCGATAACGTGCTGCCTGATAGCGGCTATTGGAAGCGGCTATAATTGGGCACGGAACAATGGGAAAATGATAATTCGCAAGGGACAACCGAAGAAAGCTGGGGGGAAAAAAGAAATAAGAGCCAGAATTGAATGAGGACCCATGGGGCGGGAAGCCAGCGTCTATCTGGCTATTAAGGTTAAATGTCTGTAGGAAAGAAGATATTGGCTAGCGTTAACTTCCCGATTTCTCTAGCCTTTAATTTAATCGTTGATATCAGTTATAGATGTTTAACGCCGTTGTCAAATAAGTTAACTTCAACGAATTTCTATGAAAATCTAAGCGCTTCATCATAAATTCTTATCCTACCGGTTACGAAATTTGGACATACACATTTATAGGCTAATTAATTTGCCAGAAATGCATTTCATCCTTACATATTTTCTGGAAGAAGTATTTCTAATAAAGGTAAAGTTGTTCTTGTGCTTAACTAATTAGCACTACACCATGAAGGTGTACGCTGGAGTGGATATACTGATCCACATTTTCTTAACCTCGGCACTAGCTGGAGGTGAGTGGGCAGCTTCACCCAAGGAAACAGCCCCGGTACCCATTAGATAGGAGGCTGGGTGGACCCCAGAGCCGGTCTGGACGACGTGGAGAAGAGAAAATTCTTGACCCTACTGGGACTCGAACTCCAACCTCTCGGTCGTCCAGCCTAAAGGGGCATTATATTTCGAATATAAAANACGGGACGTTCTTATTCCGCGGAATTGCGTTAAAAACATACCTAGCAATTTACCGAGTACAATGTCCTGCGACTCTGGGGGATTTCGCTTTACGAGATTTTATGTTTATATTTTGTCTAAAGCAAGAAAATGAGGATTCATGTGATTGTTGGCGAGTAAAGAAGAATTAAATCATTTAATATGTTCCAGTTGCCCAAGAGTTATGTAAAAGTGAGAAAGAAATCTTTACCTGAACCCGTCATTTTACCCCTTCTAGTAATGTAATGTAAGCTATATACTACAGATTCATAGTTCCTTTAAAAATATTTGTAGATTATCCTCATAAAATGTAAGAAGAAAATTTGATAATTCCCATGTCTAGCCACGGTTTCCAGAGACAACCCTTCTAATTTCACTGAATATATTGTCACGTGTTGGGTGTGTCACGCGACAAATAAATTCACGTGGGTCTCGAATTCAGCGAATCTTTATTGCATACACACACTTATACACCATGCAGTTATTATTGCCTGTGGTATCACGTGGCTTATGCGACGTCTCGACTAGGTTCCAACTGTCTTGTATGAAGGCTCGGTTCCAATTGTCTTGTATGAAGGCTAGATCTCGACTGTCGTCCTATAGCAAGTCAAAGTCAAAGTCACATTGCGACTGACGGTCAGTCAGTCAGTGAGTCTTGGTGTCAAGCCCCATCTTGGGCTCATGACCAGATATTAATTATTACCGTTTGGCAGTTACGCTCTTGCTTCTGTGGGGAGCCCTTTCTGACGAGAGGACGGGCCTATATTTTGTATATGCTGCTGGCCCTTGAAAGCGCAGTCTTTCTTGGGTCGAAGTCCCTTGGGATTTGCGACCATATTTTAATGTCTCAGATTTGAGACTTCCTTTTTGTAGCCTTCTACGACTCGCAGGGTCACGGTGCAGGTATTCGACCCC
>NW_019731979.1:0-131162 GCF_002891405.2 Cryptotermes secundus
CAATTAAATTGTTGCACTTAAGACGGAGTTTGTCTCATATATTGTCACGTTGAATAAGAAACTTTTTTAAAAATTTCTTCCGTAAAGTTTCCTGCCGAGTTTTTTTTCCACCTTCATATTAAAGCAAGATTTTAACGCTTTCTTATATTTATCTGATATATTTTTCTGAAATATGAACACTACAAGTAGCAAACAATAAAACTAGATGCCGTGAGCAGTTGTGACGGGTGCAGCTTTTCATTTTTTGAAATACATCTCGTAGCTTCATTCTACCGAGTGGGAGCAGAAGCTTTTTCATCCATCAGTTCCTGAGGCTTGATACTCAGGAGACCCAAATGGTTGTCTGAGCTCTGCAAGAGCAACATTAAGCCTACAAGATAAATTACACACCCACTTACTTTACAAAGTATAACCGTGACTGTGAAATTAATTACTCTCTTAGTTCAATTGCTTCTATAAGGATACGTCAGTAAGTACAAGGACTCGCTGCAGGCTGGACACGAGGAATTTATTCCTCGGAAGAGCAGGAGTTCTTCTTCAGCCACCGGCCCAGGTTGGCTTTAGGAATAAAATAGTTTGAAATCTAATATTACGAGGAGATTTCTCGCGATGTATTACGGCCGTAAACTGAAACTGACCTGATACATTCATCTTATGAAGAAGTTAAGGATTCTTGAAGCTTCATCCCAATATCACGTAAGTCTCAATCACTTTCTAATTTAGCACAGTGATAAATTTATCTTTTATATCGTTATGATTTTATAGTAGAGGACATATTTAAAGCAACGTATGACATACAGCATGCATCTAAGTGTGAGAACGTGTACATCCCTACGGTCTAATCGAATATGAAAATTAATAAAATTGATAGCTGTAACTTCAATTCCCATTCAGTCGAAATAACAAAATGTACACGAACATATGCACACACACATATTCTTGTTATGCGTAGAATAATTATGCCTACCTATCTTCATACTGTAAAAGCGAGATAGCGTAGTCGGTATAACGACTGGCTACAAGCTGGACGACCTAGGGTTCTGAGTTAGAGTTCCTGTAGGATCAAGAATTTTCTATTCTCCACGTCGTCCACACCTGAGTTTGGGTCCACACAGCCTCATTTCTAATGGGTACCAGGGGCTATTTCCCCGGGGATAAATCGTTCGGGGTGTGAAGCTGATTATTCACCTCCAACTAGAGCCGTGATCAAGAAAGTGTGGATCTATAAATACACCCTCATACGCCTTCATGGTGTAGTGTACATCTACTGGTCAGAATTCATGTGGCCACGGAAATGGTCCTGTGGAGCGAGCATTATTGGACGCAGAAACTGATCTTTCGATTCAATATAAAGACTTTAATTTTTACCATCTCAATGTCCATCAGTTTCTAAAGAAGAAATATCTTCCATTGACTGATGGAAATGTGTTATTATTTAATCTCCCTAAAAATTAATTTTACTTGTTCTTTTAATTTGAAACACTTTTATCACCCAGTAAAAAATTATACATTTTCTTTTAATTCATTATGAATAGCGTTTGCAACACAGTCAAGGCACCTGTTGATGACGTTTTAATTTGAAAAGGGATGTTATACTGTATAATCCATATTTTCGTGGAAATGTTAGGTGCCTTATTTTATTTTTGAAGGAATGTAAGATGCCTCATGATATAACCTTGCCGTATGTGTGTGTCTGTGTGTCCTGATTTCAACTTTTGCACCTGTCCACCGATTGTCACGAAACTTTGAAATATTATGCCATTTAATAAATGTGAAGGAAGCATTGTTAGTGCTTGATTTACCTTCTGGTTACATAGTAGAACCATCTCCAAAACCTATGTCTTAGACATTGGCTTTACATAATTGTAGCAGTGTCTATGCTTACGTATGCTACATTTGCCTGACGGTTGAGAGTTGGTCTAGCTGCAGCCAGGGCTAAACTTGATCCCCTACTGTGGCTGGAATATTGCTGCGTCACCTGAGGCTATTCAGGAAGTTCTGTTTGATCTTCCTCCATATCATTTCGAGGCGCGGGTTGAAGCCAAGGCCTCCATACACAGGCTCGAGGGTAGTGGTTTGAGGTACGGTAGGGGTTCCGACGTGGGGTGCCCGAGTAGTGGAATCGGAGCATGTTTTATTTTATTTTCTCAGATGAGACAGGATAAAATGATACCAATGATTGCTTTTGGGACTCCCATTAAAGTAGAGATCTCCTGGCGTGGACACTGGATTTAGAATTGGTCTACGACCCCTCGGTTCAGTATACAGGAAGGTCCAGTATGACAGGGGAGTTCGTAACAGACATATGGGGATGAATCCGAGAAGGAAAAACTTTTCGTTCCGTGCGCATATCATAGTGTTACAAGCAGAAATTACAGGAATACCAGCCTCTGCAAATCAGTGAACAGAGGAGTTCTATACAGGTGAATACACTTACACACTTTCAGTTTGCCTAACAGTTCTGTAGGCCTGTGAGGCATCGAGGCGCCGTGGGGAGGAATTCTAGGCTGAAGGATGAAACTTCTGCCATACGTGTATATATTGCTAGTGGCCAGCTTTGCCTAGGAATACACCTGATGACTTACCTTCCAACTGGAACATCAAAATTTCTCACCTCTTAGAATGCCCCTGAAAACGAACAGTTATGTCCTTTTTTTATCACAACTCTACTTTCCTCGTAAAAATAATATTGTGTTCCAAGAAGAGTCTGTTCCCTTTCACTTCTGGACTTTCAACTTGACGACAAAACAGTGTGCTCCTTAACAAAGGCCCGTCCTTTTTCCTTTTCGTTCACTTCTTCCCACTGGTTATGACCGGATTCCATTTCTTGACCCTCTCTCCTTGGGTCTCAAGACAAATATCCTTGAACATTCCTATGCCAACTTCTGGGCCCACACACTGTACATGCAACATACTTCGGGCTTATCGTCATTTCCGATTCATCTTCTTCCGTTAGAGGATGGCCCAAAGTGGAGAGAACGCCTCATCAAACCGGTCATTAGCCCAGAAAGGGATCAATACTTAGGCAACATGGGTCGGTCGCATTGCATCCTGAGCCTGTCTACACGCCTTAGCTTTGGAAATGGATGCAGCATGGTCCTTCGAAACGTCTGTAATTGCCTGCAAATCTGCATGATCTGAGAATACAGGTCCCTTGATCTGCATGGTTGTAGGCATCGTTGTTTCGTCCTGCCCTCTTTCTTCAGCCGTAAGACGATTGAAGCTGGAGAAGTGAACCTTTACGCCACCCCTTCTCCGAAAAGTTAAAAAGTTATATTTTACTATATTATAAATAAAAGCGCATGTTGATCTACGGTTAAGGCAGGGGCACGCTGTAGCGTAGTTGGTTGAGGCACTATCTTACAAGCTGGAATGTCACGGGTTCAAGTCCCAATGAGGTCATTGGATTTTTTCAATTTACGTAATCCTTCCAGGCGCACTATGGCTCGACTCAACCTCTAACAGAATGATTACCAGGAATATTTTTGGAATGTTCTTGGGGATAAACGTCCGGCCGGCGTAGGGCTGACAACCTTGCCGCAATCTATGAGCAGATTGTCTAAAAAATGTGGGAGCCTCAACATCTCACAACCCTATGGGTCCCTGTAACAGGGATAGCGTTAGTTTTCATTTATTATTTTATAATATTATGGCCATGACCAACCACGCTGAAACTCTTCCGGAAAACTCATTTCTCGTGGAACGAAATATTGACAAAGCATATCCAACGAGGCAATATGTGTCGTCGTGCTTGGAAAATATATGGCCCGTCACCTGAAATTTTAGTGACTGAAACTGTATCATTCATGGGAAATCATTAATGATTTCAGAGAGCTGTGTTGATTGAAATTGCCAGGAATAAAAATATTTCACCTAAAATTTTATTATAAAATTTTTTTGAGTTCTGCTTTAGTGTGTTTTAATCATTTTCTCAAAAATAAGTTTTCATATCCTTATAATTTGTTTTCTAAATGTTGTGTAACTGAAGCCGAAATATTAATTCAACCTTACATGTATGTTCGAAATAACCGTTAAATATTAAGACAGGAAACTCGTTCCATATGAACTTGTATCACGAAATCCACTCTTTATATTTGAGTACCTTCTATAATCCTCACTTAACGTATTCACTCACTTAGTAAACTGCAATAGGAGCTAAACATTGCAGTTCCTCGATCTAAAATTATTGTTCCTTTGGTACAAAATCAGAGCGTTTTATTTTTGCCAAATTACATTTGTACATTTTTTTCTTTAGTACCGTTTCAATTAACTTTCCATTGAAACTCAGACACTGAGTGATCTTGCAGTTCTCAAGAGCGATCCGTTGCCAAAAGTTGAATGCTCTTCCTACCACCCTAACTGATATGGGCGTTCCTAAGAGGCGACAAGAGCCGCTCCATTGGCGCTAACAAACATTGCAGCCAACACTCGAAGTCAAGAGGCAGGTAATAAAAGTGACGTAGAGGCAGCTACTCGGCGCCCGCCGCCGCCTGTGTTCGAGCAGACAATGATTCAATTAGTGAACCGGGAGAGATGCCGTCCAGTGTTTTGGACTTTCTCCAAAATGACCTGTCAGATCTATCCGTCAGATGTAAGTAACCACCAGCACAGAATTCCGGTTATCACAGGGAAAGTTTTCGTTTTATAAAAATATGAAAAGACTACACAACTAAACTAAATATATGTACATGATATGTAACAAAATTTAACAACAAAATCATAATAAATCAGTGTACAATAAATCATGCGAGAAAATTTTCCCAGTGTTTACTTGCAATAATCATAAAGTTAATGTTAATTTGTCACACGTCCATCTCAGGAGCTTCAGTAGGTGTCTCCGCCAACCTCAGAGCTAAATGTAGATTTCGCATTGTCGATGTATTCTTCTTTGACATACTACAGAATCTGACTGCTTTATATTTTTCCAGCTCTGCCATCACTCAGTGTTTAAGCACCTTAACTGAACTTGCACCAAAGTCATCTTACATTATAACTTTTCCTTGAATGGCTGTTAGTGTCACGGATGATGGAAAATTAAAATATTCAGTAATTATGTGACGTTAAGCAGTTTAGTACTCACTCAATCACTCACTCATGGAGCTGAGCCCTTCTTGAGAAGCCGCCAATTCTGCAGCTACTCAAGAATTTCCCTGCATATTATGGAACCCCAAGGTTCGTTACCGTGTTCACAAAAACCCTTCAATTGTCCTTATCTTGAGTCAGATAATAATAATAATAATGGGCAGCCGGCGTGTAAGGCTCACTACATTACGGCCGTCTTAGCCGATTGCCTGGAAGATGTGAGAACCTCGACGTCTCACAACCCAATGGATTTTCTCGACCTTTTACGGGATACCTTTACCTAATATTTTTTTACTCAAGTTACATTATACTCGTGTTGTGACCGTGCCCTTGTTGACGTCTGTCTTGTCTTGGCTTACCCGGCCGGGACCCCTGCGTTTGTTAGGCCTGCCATTTTTAGAACAGATGTGTATTGTCATTGTCATCATGCTTGTTAGTCTCGCTAGCCCTGTCCAGCTTGAGAAGCGTGTGTACACTATGACAGTGGGAACGTGATATCCTGAGTCCACCTGCAGTCTGCTTAACGAGGACGGATCAAGAATAACAGCACTGAAATGTAAGCGTGCCACTTCAGCTTGTAACCCTCTCAGGACTGCACTAACAACGACGCCAACGCTCCAACGAGAAGGGATTTATTTTGCGTGGGATCTCAGAGAGTGCCTGTTCTTTCCAGATGTTCACCGAAGGCATTTTCACGACCTATGTGCAAACATTAGAGGAAGTATGAAGAAAGTTGTGCTGACCTGTGTGCAGGTAGGGGCTTTGCGGCGAGCTGATCCTTTGTCCAAGGAGTCCTACCGTCTCTGTAAAAAAATTATGAAACTGAAGTAGAGGCCAGGGCCCAACAAAAGGTTCTAGATCCATGGATGAATGAACGAGTAAATGAAGTTCTAGCATTAAAAGAGACCCAATGGGTCAGATGTAATAACTGTGTACTTTTTAGTAAACGTACTACCTACCATTCGGCGGTACAGCCCTGGGTGAGCCTTTGCCTCCTCTACAGCCAGTCTCCACAATCAATGCGTGCTGCCATAAGAATGGACCTAGGCACGATGACCCGAGGTTGGTTGTTAGGTTTCTGAACAAAATTCTTTTTACAGGATGAGGTTGTTAGCCTCATGCCCAACCCCCAACCTGACGGACCAGGGTATTCCTCTTAGTCTGGACTCTACCCTTTGACCTTTCCGGCATGTGTGACCCTACCGGTAGTTGAACTACTACCTTCATAGCTCTCCAGGTCACAGAGTCACGCAAGGCCCACCACCACGGCAAGGTGGAGACTCTTTGGGGGGGGGTACTAGTACTAAGACATGTCATTGACCGCGCCATAGCTCAAGCGGTTAGTCTCTTGCTTCCCACCGCGGCGGCCCGGGTTCGAGCAAGTGTCTCTTCAAGTGGGATTTGTGGTTGACAAAGTGGCGCTGGGGCAGATTTTCTCAGAGTAATTTGCTTTCCTCTTCCAGTCTTCATTCCATCAAATTCTGCTTCGCCATAATCACCCGGGGCAGGTACAATAGGCCAATTAGTGTCCGACGTGCCGAGTGGACCCAACTGGACTTCATCCCCCACTAAGCGAATTATAAAAAAGACATGTCATACAACTTCGACACATGGTACGAAAACAAGGTTCTTATAAAGAAGAATTAAAAGGACATGAGCGATGCAGAAAATGTATTCTAGTGTAGATTTAAAATTTGGAGCTTTATCAAATTTTATGAAAATATAAATATTTCAGTTTTGTTCTTTTCCGCTCGTGTTTGTGAGCAAATGAAAGCAGGGTGTCATAAACGATTTCTTATTAAATGCCGGATCGAAATGAATGCGGTGTGTGTTCATAACGGTTTCAGCGACAGAGAATGATATATGAGGAAACGTGACTGGCATGGAGCGAGGCATGGAGCAGAACATCTGTGGAGTAAGGAGAACCGACAGATGTGAGGAATAACAAATATTAATAGAAAAATACAGTGTAACGGAAATGTGCCTTACGTTATAACGGAGCTAAATTTTCAGTTTCGTTTCGTCTATAAATTTTTAAGAACCAATTATAAGTTCTTAAAGAACTCTTTCTCATGTTTTCTTTTTTTTTTCCTTGACACTACAGCCTAAGTGGGCCTAGGCCAACCTCCATGAACTTCTCCGTTCACCCTTTCGCATGTAATTTTCCGTTATTAACGGGCTTGAGGAATTGCATACAGTGATGACAGTATATAAATTTTTCAAACAAATTGCGTTCCTTCCCATTAGGCAACAGATGAAGTAGGTCACATTTTCAATAAGTCATAGAAATATGAAGAATAATGTAGCATGTCGGGGAACAATAATAAATATATGCGACAGGACGTGTAAACTGAAAACGGAGTTTGCATCAGCAAACGAAGTAAAAAAAAGAAACGAGAAAATCTCTCGTTCTTACTGCACAACGCATGTTCCTACGTTTCAACGTGGTGATCCCAGAAATGTGTATCCTTACATCCGAGCCTATGCACTTTGCCTCACAGATGAGTCTTACTGAGGTTCAGCTCATTATTAGCACTGCATTTGGTTTGATTTGCGCAGAATGCCCTCATACTTATACTGGTATTGTCTGGAGATGTGAAAATAATTTCCTCAGCTTTGTGTACTTGCATGATTAATTTCTTGTGTAATAAGTAACCTACTTCTGCTGTAGTACATGTCTACGTTATTGTCTGCTCATAAAATGCATGTGGAACATCTGGTATTCTATTATATATTCTTTAACTGTAACTCTGCCAACGACATCTGTGTGAACATTGCAAGGAAATATTCGATATGATTTTCTCATAGATGTAAGTACGAAAAGCGCTATATTTTCTGGAATACGAAACCATGTAGTTTTGTGGTCGTTCGGAAGAATGTATTTTCAGCTTGCTGCTTGATTCATACTCTTCCTCAGCATATATTAGATCCTGAAGAAGGAGGCAGTATGTTCCTCCGAAATGCCCTTAAACTACTACCGGCTTTACATGACAGAAATTAACAGATTTCATTAACACGCTGCCATGCAACAGCTCTGTAATCGCGGTCCAACATGCAACTATAGAGGAGGCAATATTTCCCATGTCCGCGGTGACATCTCACAGCGGTGGATGGTGATCACGTGACATATGTTTCCTGTGATGCGTGTCCGTTCCTCGGCTATATAAGTGACATAATTCTTTCGGTTCAGTGACTAGTCAGTTCTCGGTAGGAGATAGCCACGGGAAGTTCGTAGTTCAAGAAGAGCACAAGAAGTCAGCCTGTGAAGACTTAACGTGTGGTTTGAAGACTTTGTGTGTGCTGTAGTGCAGTGATATTGGGAGTGCGTGATTTAGTGAGACTTTTATGGTTCCTGTGTTAGAAATCCGTGAGGATGAGTGCAGATACACTGAAAAGATTAGTGTTGGAGTGATTGTAAATTGTGTAAATCATCAATAGTGTAATAATTAGTTGTAATTATGACCTGTAGGTTGTCAGTAAATCCAATTAATAATCTAAATTCGTGTCTCAGCCGCTGTGACACGTAATAACATATGTTTCAACGTAATGACAGTAAACAAGGGATTGGGACTGGTATCATTAATAATTCAATCAAAATATTGAAATTCAATTTGAAGGATGCACGATAGGCCAGGGGATGCTTCGTTGACTGTTCCACCGCTAAGGACAGGGGCCGTGTTACGGGTGACGAGGTTTCTTGTGGCTTTGTGCATACTCTTCTCGTACTCGAGGTCACATCTTTGAATTCTCCATTGATCCGTGGGGCACAAGAAATGCACACAAAGGGGGCTTCTCGTATGTGCTTGTAATTAAGGAAGGCAAATGTAAAGGTGTGACTCTAATTTTTTCTATAAAAACCGAGAAATTTACATAAACAATTTACGTGTTTATAAAAAATATTTCATTCATTTTGTATTCTCTTATTTTTTTTCTTTGTAAACGCTGCTGTATTTTTCTTTGAAAATTGATGTACTTATATTTTATGTAGAATTTTAAGATGAACTATATAATTTTAAACCACAGAATATGCATGTAAGATCTGAGGGATTTATGGTGGTGTCTATAAAGAATTCCGTCTTCTGAGATGTTGCACCGTCTGGATCTTGTGTGAACCGATGTTTTGGAGGAATATATCACCTGCAACTTCAGGGCAGAAAAATCGGAGCGCGAGGAACCCTGAAGATGGGGGAGACATATTCCTCCGAAACGTTGGTTCACATAGGATCCACACGATGCCAGATCCCAGACGACGACATTCTTTATGGAATATGCAATTTTTAAATCCAAAATCTAAGCCCACATACTCGGTACAATGTAATAACGACTGAAATTGACTGAGATATAACTCCATAAAGCGGGTCATATTGTTCCTCGTGCAGCAGGAAACTCGAAGAATTACACCCTTATTATTATTATTATTATTATTATTATTATTATTAGAGGGGGTGGGTTTCCCCATGCACCTAGACCAGTTAGTGGTCCATTGTGCGTCCCCCTTTAATTTCTATTGTCGCCATACCCTACCGGTACCGGCTTAAAGTCCCTCCCGGAGGACTTGTTCCTTGAATTTTTCCGATCTTAAAATTCCACGACCTCCGCCGGGTTTGAACCCGCGTACCTTGATTCATGAGGTGGGAACGTTACCCCTAGACTACGGAGGCCGCTTAAGTACACCTTTCATCGTAGACCTGTGCTGCTTGCTACTTTGAATTGAGATGGAGTGATTAAAGCCAAATAAGGAAGGCCTTACTAATAAACTTTAGAAAAATGTTACTGAAAGTTCTGATGCACAGAATGTTAAAATGCTTAAGAGGATTGTGTGTATAGTTCAAAGAGCAAAACTTCTCAGTCAACGTACGTTCAGAAATTAATGCCTGCTGGTATATGGGCGATGTTCGTGTGATCTCCACAGCAGATGTTGTATGAGTTTCCCATGCATTTCAACGCAACTTTCATCTCTTCGTTGCAGAGGTGCGCACTGTCGAAAATTCCTGGTTTCCCTCGAAGCCCTGACAGGCATTCTCTACTCTTTGCTGTAATACCTCTAACCCATTATTCGGCTCCAAATACACCAAAGCCTGTAATTGTCCCCACAGCCAAAATTTCAGTGGATTAAGGTCAGGGGGTCATGCAGGTCAGTTGTCTGGACCTCCCGTTCCTGTCCACTCTTAACCACAAGTATGGTTCAAGGGCTGGCTGACAATGCTGAAAAAACGATTTGGTGCATCAATCACACGTGTTTATTGATAAATAGGCGCATGTTTCAAGAGTACTGCTAAATCATTCACGAAAATACTACGGCACACTGCATCTGTTGGTCTGTTAGGTGAGAGAAGTAGTCTTAAGATTTGGACATCTAAGGTGTCCACACACAATGACTCGCCCATCTCAGTAGCCTTGGATTTCTGAACATATATTGACTTGGAATTTTTGTGTTCACTTCAGTCAGTTCTATATCTCCTTAAAGACTGTACCGCTTTTCTTTTAACGGTCTGTGCCTGAATGAAGTTCCCTTCATTCTTACACTGAATTGTGAGTTTTGGAAGGTACAGCACTGATATAAATGCCATTCTACGGAACCACAACGCGGAATATATTCATCTTCCTTTAAAGAGAAGATGTATATAGACACGAAAGAAATTGGTTCCAGATTTTAACAAAAAATTAAATAATAATTCGTAATAATTATAATATTATATATTATTAATTATAATTTATAAATGTTCTAACAAATTCATGCACAGCTTAATAATTGTTAAAGGATTATATGTATTTTATATCTTATATGGGGGCACGCGGTAGCGTAGTTGGTTGAGGGGCTATGCTACAAGCTGGAAGGTTCAACACCCAATGAGGACATTGGATTTTTTCAATCGACCTAATCCTTCCAGCCGCACTAGGCTCTGGGGTCGGCTCAGCCTCTAACAGAAATGAGTACCACGAATTAATTAAATAACTTTCCTTGGGAGTAAAGGGCGGCCGGCGCGTAAAGCTGACAACCTTATCGCCATCTTTGAGCCTATTGTCTAGATATTGTGGGACCCTTAACGTCTCACAACCCTATGGGCCTTCACGGCCTGTTACAGGGATAGCTTAAATATGTATGATATTGTGATAGTAGTTTCCGTATGTAGTGATAATATCCTTCTGAAGATGCCACTCGCGACCGAAACAAGTAAAGGATGGAAGATGAAAGGAACACAATATTCATCAGTCACACTGGACGGCGTTAATAATCTTTCGCACTATTTATAATGTGACAGACCCGGATGAAACAAGTCAAAGATATTTATAAATTAAATACAAGTTTTTAACTCAATATCACAAGTAAATTTTTGTCTTAAAAAGAAAAACAAATGGAAATCTGAACTGCTGTCCCTCTTCTTTCCTTGTCTTATTCCACTGCATTGGTCTGAGGGCGGAAGAATAAAAAAAGTAAAGTGAAGCGATCCCTGTAACAGGCCACGAAGGCTCACAGGGTTATGAGACGTTGAGGGTCCCACATTTTCTAGACAATCGGCTCAAAGTTCGCGGTAAGGTTGTCAGCCTTACGCGCCGGTCGCGCTTTACTCCCTAGGAAAATTATTTAATTAATTCCTGGTACTCATTTCTGTTAGAGGCTGAGTGAAGCCTAGGGCCTGCCGGTCACGGTAGCCGAGCGGTCTAAGGCATGTGCTGTCTTCGTTCGCTTGGAAACCGGGATCGTGGGTTCGAATCCCACTCAAGGCATGGATGTTTAGTTTATGTGTGCTCGTTTTTCTATGTTTATGTACAGGTAGAAGCCTTGCGACGAGCTGATCACTCGCCCAAGGAGACCTACTGAATGTGTAAGATCTAGAAAAACCGAAGTGAACGAAGAAGTTCATGGAGGTAGGCCTAGGCCCACTGGGGCTGTAGTGCCAAGGAAAAAAACCCAGGGCCTAGTGCGGCTGGAAGGATTTGGTCAATTGAAAAAAATACAATGACCTCACCGGGACTTGAACCCACTACCTTCCGGCTTGTAGCATAGCCCCTCAACCAACTACGCTACCGCTCGGAAGAATATATGAAAGTGTTAACAAGAAAGAATTCTGGAAACTGCGGATACATTTATCAGTACCCCTCGTTGGAGGGAACAATGGAACTGCTGAAGGACTGTTTCAGTGTTAGCCGTGTTACAAACACATCTATTATCGAAAGAATATTTCAAAAGAAACGTAACCGTGACTCATCCTACAACTACTTTAAGAACTAAACCCTAAAAACATATCGGTCAGTGGAAATATAGCCCCACCGTTCTTAACCTCTGCACTAGCTCCAGGTGAGTGGTCAGCTATAGGACCCCAGCCTCCGGTATAATTTTCATACTATACTGAATGGATCTCACAACCAGTCTTGATGCTGAGGAGAAGAGAAACATTTCTTTCCCTTTCCAGGAATAGAACCCCCGTTCCTCCGTTTTCCAGCCTGTAATCCAGTTGCTATGCCGACTAAGGTTCTATCTTTTTAAAGTCGCTTAGTGGGGGGTGGAGTCCAACTGGGTCCACTCGGCATGGCGGTCACTGATTGGTTTATTGTACCTGTCCCGGGTGATTATGATGATGGTGAATTTGGTGGAATGAAGTTTGGCAGGGGAAACCGCAGTACTTGAAGAAAACCCGCCCCAACGTCACTTTGTCCACCACAAATCCCACTTGACCAGACACGGGATCGAACCCGGGCCGCCGCCGTGGGAAGCCAGCAGCTAACGGCTTGAGCTATGGCGCGGCCATGCTACCGCCTGAGTTACTTCATATGTCAAAGTTTGTCTGCTACTCTGTCCCATCGTATTCAATAAATATTTAAAATTAGATGACAATGTTACTTTTACAGAAGTGTCTTATTAGTGTGACCATTATGAATCAGCTCTGTTCAATTTTTCTGGGGCTAGTTTATAAAGGCAAGCATAAAAATGACTCTGGAATGTTGCCAAGCTTTCCATTATGGACTGAAGCAACAGTGTACAATATCATTTTCTCAGAACAGCATTTCACTTCTCTGTTTACGAATACTGATCTACATGCTACTAACCTCCTTTGTATTATCGGGGGCAAAATTTCATCACCGGAGCAATCAGATTTTGCTTTAGAACCCTGTTGTATAATTCTACTTGACGATTAAAGCATCTAATTTGTCATGCAGCACGCTCATTCAATTTTGCCCCATTTGATGATTACTAGACCCGCTCGAAACAACATTGACAGTTGCGTCCCACAGAGGGGACATTCGTTCATATATCTCTGATTAGCCATGATTTTGTTTAATATGACATTAATAATTATCAAATCGTTAGGATCATATGATTATTAAGGTCGGGAAATAAATATTTGTCGTATCCAATGACACAAGTGGCTGGGGGACATTTAGCGTTTCTTGTGATACGACGTGATTTGGTGACTGAATCATCATTGGTTGAATGTTTAAAAGAGTTCATTTCTTTGAAAAATTCTGTTGTTATTAAATACGAGTATGACAAATCTGAACTATGTTTAAGGACTTCTGACTGGACAAAACAAAAATGACTGTAATAATTTTAGTTTGTTTGCAATAGGATCCATCCATATTTCCTCAGCTCACTGTCAGCATCATTTTATATTTACTATTATTCCTAAGTATATAGGGCCACACGGTAGCGTAGGTGGCTGAGGCATTATGCTAGAAGCCGGAAGATCGCGAGTTCGCGTTCCGATGAGGTGGATTTCTTTCAATTAACCTAATTCTTCCAGCCACACTATGGCCCTGGGGTCGACTCGGCCTCTAACAGAATTGAATACCAAGAATCTGCCTGGGGTGTAATGGGGCGCCCGGCGCGTAAGGCTGACAACTTTACTGCCATTTGCGAGCCCATTGATAATGTGGGGCCCTCGACTTCTCACAAACTTATGGACCTCCATGGCCTGTTCCAGGGATAGCTTCACGTTTTCCTTAAGTATATGGGGTTATATAGATTATCTTCAGCGACTGAAGATTATAGACTTCGTAAAAGAATGGAATGTTCAGAAATGTTAAATCATAGTTAATCCATGTGCTTTCCAAATAGGTAATGGAATGAAAGCATTTCAATTTAAAAAAATGTGGCTCTATCATAATAATTAATATTTTAGTGAGCGTATCCTATTAAATTGTTAGGAAAGTGAAGTTAAGGGAATCATATTGGTAGGACATGTAAAGGAGAAGACGAAAAAGGCATGCCAGACTTTTACGGAACAAGGAAGGGACGATGCGCTGTTTTGATTGACCTTGAGGAAACAGGATGCGATGGCATGGACTAGAATGAGCTGGGTCTGGAGAGAGCTCGGTGGAAGGGTCCTTGTGAATGCGATATAGAGAGTTTGTTTTTCAGGAAGGCCAGGGAAATTTTACCAGCTGAGCATCTATCAGCTTCTCCAGAAGGCCAATGGCCATTAAACTATATGATCCCCCTTGCAATATTTTCACTGGTGTGATACAAAGACGCGAAAATTTGTTAGGCAAGGAGACTTTTCTTGTACTGTGAGTCGATTTTTTTTGTTTAGCAATTTGGTAAAGGCAAATGAGGAGCAGCTATTAACTGGAGTGTCATGCACTCGAACGTATCCCGCCCCATTTATATTATCTGCTAACGGTTCTTTGGATATTCCCGCTTTTCCATGCCTACACTCCCTGCAGAAGAAGCACTACAAGCGGGATTTATCTTCAAGTAACAACATTCACAATGTCAAGGGATTCGGTAGCTTCAGGACTGGAACATCTGAAATAAAAGTCGCGTTACATATGTGTGTATATAAATGTGTTTACTGCACAACACTTGACCATGTTACTTCCAGCGTATTCGAGGATAATTATGGGTAGGCGCAGTGCAATAACTCAGTTCGCTATGTCCCGCACACCTGCGTTCTAAGTACCATGTAAATACTGTGTGAAGGAGCAAAGTTTCATAAATCCGAGGCATTTTTCTTATATTTTGCGTTGTCTCTAATGGGCGAAGAATCTTCGTTATGGGACAATAAACCTCATTCTACAACAGTCACCTACTTACCGTAACTCCAAGGAGAACAGTTCTTCTTGAGGGGCTAATGGTCTCTCAGATACTCAAGTAATTCACTGCCTTTTCTAGAACAGGAATTTTTTTAATTCGCTTAGTGGGGGGAGGGGGTGGAGTCCAACTGGGTTCACTCTGCACGGCTGTCACTTACTGGCCTATTGTAGCCTGCCCCGGGTGATTATGATGATGGAGAATTTGGTGGAATGAAGATTGGCAGGGGAAACCGAAGTACTCGAAGAAAACCAGCCCCAGCACCGATTTGTTCACCACAAATCCCACTTGACCAGACCCGGTATCGAAGCAGGGCCGCCGCGGTGGGAAGCCAGCGACTAACCGCTTGAGCTATGGCGCGGTCTTTTCTAGATCAGGAATGTTTGTAACCATTTTCACAAGAGTCATTCACTTATCATGAATTATCCCGACATTCTGATATGGTTGGAAATTAAAATTCAGGATTTGTTTTACTTTCTCAAAGTTTAATTTATATCAGTAATTATAATGAATTAGCTAAAGAGTTCATATATTTGACGGGAGTATAGTAAAGATCGAAATTTGCTGTTTAATATCGAAATATTTTTACTCTGCTCTCTTTGACCGAAAAAGAAAGCTTACTGAAATGTTACGAATATTATTATATTTCATTTACATTAACAAACCAAAACTGCCAAATTCCCTCTTCATCCACTGTTTTTTTTTTGTAAATTAAATTGCAACGCTGTAAGAAGCGTGCGCATTCCCTTTAAATAACATCCTGTAATTTACTCTCCTAACGGCCTGTAGTATTGCATTTATAAACCATTTCATAGCTATGAAGGACTGATGAACAAAAAAAGCTTTTAAAACATAATATCAGATTATTCTTGCCTGACCTCAAAACCAGAGGTTCAGAAATGGATCATCCTAGAGGTAAAAACTTTATATAGCAAAACATAGACGAAAATACATATAACCTAAGAGAGTCAACAACATGAAAGCCACAAAATTAATATAAGCTCCTGTGTATACAAAATTTTATAATTACTACATCGCTGTTTTCTCTTTGACTTATATTGTTACACCAGTTTACAATAGGAAAAAGCGAAAATAAACCAGGTGTAAGCTTACAGATCTCTATGAGTTAAGAGTTAATTGTACTTATGATAGATGGATTTTGAATAATTTTTACAAACATATCTGTCAAATTTAGGCGAGTACTTAGTTTTATCTCTCATTGGAGGCTCATGTACACTGTATTCTAGAAAGCTAGACTGCTTCTTATCTTGTGATACTCTGCCTTTAAACTTTATAAAACTAATTTTATAGCTGCCTGATGCTAAAGGAATTTGCTATGGAGGACTTTTGGTTTTAATTCCAGAGATGTCTGGAATCCGTATTTGTTACTGTACCTGGTAATATTTGTCAAATGGTGACACATGTCTCTCGCGGAATCAAAAAATTATGTCGTCCATATCACCCAGAAAAATTCCTCGCTCGGAAGAGTTGCCTGCGTCTGATGTGCTGTAAGAACTACTATTCGCAACAACATTAACCCCCGTAAGAAGAAATCTTTGCAGCCTCTGCTACTGAAGTCTGCTAAAAGAGGTTGAGATACATTAAAAGTGATAGAAGGAAAAGAAAGCTATCTTGTATCGGACCGTGGAGGCCCATAAGTTTGTGAGACGTCGAGGATCCCAAATTTTCTAATCAATCGATTTACAGATGGCGGTGACGTTGTCAGCCTTACGCGCCTACCGCCCTTACCCCCAGGCATTTCTGTTAGAGGCTGGGTCGTCCCCACGGACATATTGTGGCTGGTAAGATTATGTAAATTGGAAAATTCAATAACCTAATCGGGAATCGAACCAGTGAACTTCCGCCTTGTAGCATAGAGCCTCAACCAACTATGCTACCGCGTGCCCCCGCTAAAAGTGATACTTATATATCATGTTTAAACTACTGAAAGAGTGTACGTACTGTTTCAATATCTCTTTAGAAGAATATGCTTTCAAGATCTTACAACTGACGTTGCTTGCATTTCATTAGGGCTTGTGTGGAAAGTTAGGGAAATATTTTGCCCCAAACAATGAATACACTTGCCCTATAATGGTTACATCCATATTCATCAGCTGTGTTGTACTACATCACGTCAAAATATGGCACTGCTTTGTTACTCGCAAGTTGTCAGATCATACAGTTTAAACCAAATTCATTTCTTATCAATTGTCGTTCACTAATGCTATTCTGTGAGTCTCACTTCTCTTCTACAGAGAGCAAATTGCTGTTTCATTTAAAAATATTATACATATGAGAAAATTAATTAATTTGACGTTGTGAACAATTTTCACGTCAGACCACTCTTAATGCTTTTTTATGTTTAAAATGTTCATGTACTATTGTCAAGTAACATTTTTTTCCCTTGGCACTACTGCCCCAGTGGGCCTAGGCCTACCTCCATGAACTTCTCCGTTCACTTCAGTTTTTCTAGGTCTTGCACATTCGGTAGGGCTCCTTGGGCGAGTGATCAGCTCGTCGCAAGGCCTCTACCTGTAGACAAACACAGAAAAACGCACACAAACATCCATGCCCTCAGTAGGATTCGAACCCACGATCCCGGCTTCCGAGCGAGCGAAGACAGTACATGCCTTAGACCCCTCGGCTACCGTGACCGGCGTCAAGTAACATTAGTAATTGTAATATTAATTAGCAGTTTAAGCCCATAAGAAAAGTACAATTTTAATTTATGGAGGAAGAAATTCTGTAATTCTCCGTAGATGCAAGGGACTAAAATTGAAATATTGAAAACAATTATTTTCTTCCATGGAGCAGAGTTCTTCTGTATTTGATAATGGCCCACCTTATAAGAAGCTCTTATAAAGAATGTTGAAAATAGTCCACCGCTGGAACCTAAGTTGGTCGACTGCAACCATTAAATTCAATTCACACTTTCAAGCCCTCTGTCTGCAAGATGTTTTTAATGTTGTCCACGCATCGGGATCTCCCAACTGCTCTCCGCCTTTCAGTATTTTAATTATGTAGGCATACCTTCTCATATCATTCACTGATTCCATCTCATTTTTCTTCGAGTCTGTGCTCATACTAGAAATCTGCATTATGGCCAGTGAAGTTTACAAAATTTGTGCTCCCTATAATATTTAAACTATTTCTAAAACCCCAGATTATTTTACATTGTTTACGTTTATGGACTGTTAACCATCAATATGATCGAATTCGATGTTCTAACAACGGTGATTATGAAGAGTTCTATCATCTAGGATGCAATGCCGTGTAGTTAGTTGAAAACCAACTGACGTTTCTGAGGAATATGTCGCCTTCATCTTCAGAGCAAGAAACTAGCTTGAAAGCAGACGACAAGATGAGCAGTCAGCTTGCCGTATTGTATAGGAGACATGAGAGAAATTGAATCCAGCAATTCAATTCCCGTCGACTCGCTGACAGGACAGAACGAACTGCCAGTAGCAATTGGCTCTCACACGCAATTGAGCGGGCCAGAAGCCAATTAAAGGTTGGCCTTTAAAACGGCCGATGTGTCTGGTCTAGGAATAAACTAGGGATTAGTTTTAGGATGTGGTAGACGGGAACACGTAGAGTATGGGACAGAATTTCTATGTGTGGGTTGTAGGCATGCTTTGGAGGATGAATGACCAGCTGAAGAGGAAGGAACCTGGGACTTCAGGGTAGAGGCTTAGGGCTAGTGAGTGCCCGGAGAGGACTGTGTTGGTACACTTATAAGGCAGTGCCTCTCCTTTCCCTTCCCTTCCCTTCCTTGCATACACTTCACTTTTAATATACATCACCAAATAATTCGCTGTTTACATTCCCTACAGAGCGGACAAATACACAGTAAGATGAGGCACCGGCCAAACAATTAACGTCAATACTGTACTACATCCATTCCACGGGCCTCCAAAGCAGTTTATTACATGTATACAACATCTAGAATATACCATTACGTCCGTGGGAATATAAAAATTGCAACAACCAACAACTGACTTGAAGATATAAAACATCATTCGAAGAGTCTTAACCTTATTTAACTCTATAAATTTTGTTTTTATATAGTCTAGTTCATTGTACTTTTATGTCAAACATTTATAATGTAATATTATCATGTACGCAGTTTTATCAGTACTGTAGTTCAGTGATGGGAATGTGTTAGCCATGTATTTGCCTGATGATGTCTTTAATAGCCGAAACATGTAGCACGAACCAATCTTGGCCTTGATCTTGATATTGTTGTGTTGTGACGGATTTCAAAACAGAAAATGTATATTACAACACAACAGGATGCATGAAATGAAAATTACTGCCACATACTTTTCAATTCATTAACTTCACACTGATAAAGCCAGGGCTTCATAATCTGAGTCCTTGAAAGCATCTCTAGATAAACCAGGAATAATTGACTTTAGCGGTAGCGTAGTTGGTTGAGGCAGTACGCTACGAGCCGGAATATCCCTGGTTCGAGTGACGAGGAGGTAATTTTTTTAATTGAGCTAATCCTTCCAGTCGCACTATGGCCCTGGGATCGACTCGGCGTCTAACAGAAACGAGCAACAGGAATTTTCCTGGGGGGTAAGGGACGACCAGCGCGTAAGGCTGACAACCTCACTGCCATCTGTGAGCAGATTGTCTATATGACGTAGGACCCTCAACGTCTAACAACCGTATGGGCCTCCATGGCCTGTCACAGGGATAGCTTGACATTTAAGAGAATCAATAAATTATTAAGTAATGGGGATTCTGAATTGCTTTCTTAATTGAATCCACTCTATATTCTGGCACACAATTTCTTTAAGTTCGATATTTAGAGTAATATTACACTCAGAACTTTGTCAATGCCTTCTACATGCTCACATCTCTACTGATTTTCACATTTTTCTTCCATCCTATATCTGTGTTTCGGGTGTTTATTTCATAATTCCACTCAATTACGTGAAGACTACAATGTCATCATGTAACTCTCTTGCACCTCCAGTTACTTCAGTAATACATAATTTAGCAGCAGTTACTTTACTCGTCAGATAATATCCGTTTTCTCTTGTCTTCACAGCATTTGTCGGGATTTGGTTTCTTTTGCGAAGGGAACAACACGCATGATTGGTCTCAGATTATCCTATAATCGATTGTGGAAGCACCAAATATTTGGCCGATTTAAAAAAGGAGCTTTCGTGAGTTCCAAGCAATCGGTTTACACTAGTTTTAACACCGATATCCCTTCATGGACTGCTTCATAGAAGGAAAGAGAGTCTATGCTATTCATGCGGTGTAACACTCATGTATTAAAGACGTTCAAGCACGTCAGTTACTTTTTCTTTATTGTTAGTGGGGTGGGACTAAGTCCCCTGTACTGCGGCCATTTCTGGCCTATTGCACCAGCGCCAGATGATAGGTGAGGGTGATTGTGGAGCAATTGGTGGAATGAAGATTGGCAGTGGAAACCGAAGTACTCGGAGAAACCCTGCCCCATCGCCACCTTGTTCACCACAAATCCCACTTGACCAGACCCGGGATCGAACCCGCGCCGCTGCAGTGGGAAGCCAGCTAACCGCTTGAGCTATGGCGTGGTCTACGTCAGTTACTTTATAAATCCACAGAAGGTTCTATGAATATGTAGAGAGATTCAACGGAGGATGAATTAATGTAAGATTATAAGCGTCCTGGGCGACCAAGAACTGTAACAGCCTTTAAGTAGAACGATTAGCGGATCTAGACTCCACAAGAAGTAGTACTGACAAATTACATATGAATTTATAACCAGTCAAAAAATAAGCATTTGACTTACTACAGAAAAACACTGGAAAGTATTTTTGAAGGTGGGCCTAATGATTCACACAATATTCATGCACCAAAGTAATCATTCGCAGGTCACGGTAGCAGAGCGGTCTAAGGCATGTACTGTCTTCATTCGCTTTGAAACCGCGATCGTGGGTTCGAATCCCACTTAGGTCATGGATGTTTAGTTTGTGTGTGTCAGTTTTTCTGTGTTTGTGTACAGGTAGAGGCCCTGAGACAAGCTGATCACCCGTCCAAGGAGTCCTACTGAACGTGTAAGATCTAGAAAAACCGAAGTGAACGGAGAAGTTCATGGAGGTAGGCCTAGGCCCACTGGGGCTGTAGTGCCAAGGAAAAAGAAGAGAAGTAATCATGATTAATTTTGTAACAGAAAGAGGGAAGGAAATAAACCAGAATAGAAGATGAAATTGGAATTCCTCTAATTTCAAACCAGAGAAAATCAATTTCCTGGGCCGCTTAATGTCACAGCTATATATGCACTTGTCGCTACTTTCGTGATCAAAATGTTTCTGAAAAAGAGAGAGCTTTTAGAAATAGATATTGAAGACCCCAGTTCAGGATCTCCTTAATGCCAGTGTAATTTCGTAGCCTACTTTCCTACAGTGTCTTCAAAAGCCAAAACCTTTTTTTTTTCTATGAGGAAATCTTTATTGGATGTTTTGAATGGAGTGCAGTTTTTTTGCGTGTCCCTCTGCCTTTGTCGAAACTAAGCAAAATTTTTATAACAGTTGTGAGACAGGCCAAAGCTGCGTCTGACACCGAAATTCCCTAGCATCACTTGTTATGCGGTCACTGAGAATAAGCATGACTAATGAGGAATAAATTTTCTGGCTGAACTGATCCGGTGGCTTGCAATTCAATGTTTGCACAATGAATGGTAACCAGACCAGCGATTCGGAATATAGTGGACTGCGATATAAACCACTCAGGACCAATATCATGTTAGCCATGACTGCAGCTGTTCCTCTACTGGTAAAAATTGCGGTTCAAAGCTCAATCAGGAACACCGCTTTTTTGGTTTCAACTAAATTAAGTTATTTATATTAAAGTTAATTTTGTGGAAAATTTGTCGATCATTTAATTGGAGAAAAAACCTAATTGCCATATTATTTATCAAGCGGAAAATTGTTTGACATGCACCTTATTTACGAGTTATTAAAAGGTAATGCATATTTTTAACGGGGAATTTGAAATTAGCTTCAAAATGAACATAGTGGAACGTAATTCTACATACGCCATCAAGTCCTACAAACTTCCTGAGGGAAAGCCACTTTGCATTTGTTGTATGACTTCGTAAATTTGGAACACAATTCAGTATTATCCTTTCGAATAAGAAAGTACATGAACGTCCGTTATATATACCTGCACATTTGTTAGCCTGTCAGATACAGCGATATGCATGACCGGAAAAGTTACCTCCATAATACATTAGAATGGTGCTTCTCATAACTTACAGGAATATGCTCCAACTAATTACTCCATGGAACATAGCCCATTTTGAGTACTTGCTTACTTACTATGGCGGCGCCACATCTATACGGTGTTATATCCCAGAAGACTGCTTTCTTCTTCGATCCAAAATATATCTTCGTAATTAGAAATTTCGGTTTTCCGATGTAGACAAAATGCTCTGCAAGAAACGCCTATGCTTGTGCACACCCCTGTCAAATTCTTTTCAGTGGATGATCACTAGGAATATTTTAATGTCTTGGTTCATTAACTTGTCTCAATGACAATAGCAAACACGCATTTTTATTCAAGAGTCAAATCCTATACTTGCTTTTGTGCCCGTCATTATATTTACCGTTAGAGTGTGATCTCGTGTGATGAATAGCAAAATGAGGAGTCCCTCAATACAAAGCCCTCCTTGTCAAAATTATTTCCATCTCATTTAACATTGTTTAATTTAAATGCAAAATGTGACAAAATTTATTGGTAGTCATGTGACTCAATATAATAGCTCTAGAAAAATATTTAGTTAAATTTGAAATTTATGAGCTAATAAGAAAAATTGAATGTTAATTACTATAGAAATCTCTAGGTGTTCTGAAATGCAAAACACGAGGAGTGTGTGCGATTTGTTATGCGATCGGATCTCTGATTTATATTCTAATTATACAGCAGTAACTGTGATATGTACATTATGAAATCTCATTTTGACTCGTCATTAAATTCGCTTTACTCTCATAAGCTGCCTGGTGGAATAAATTTTGTTATCATTTGACGTGAATACATTTGTATTTCAATGGACTTTGTTATCCTTTTATTATCTGCTTCTGTGTGTAATTGTCCAAAACATTTACACAGCTCATAATTCTTGCAAAATTAATATTGTTACATGTACACCTATTGCCAGACAATATGTTAGTAAACAAGATCCCGCGAAGACAGATTCTTGGTAAACAGTCCGTTACTAGGTTACTCAACCATAGATGTGACTGTTTTTTCTATACATTCTGCGCCAAGCAACAATAGAATATCAAAGTTATGCAATCCTTTTCTAAGAAACGGCTAAGTAAACACATTTCCGCATATCGGAGCGTGCAATGAAAGCCGTGACGTCGTCAACAATACAGGCGGTGTTTTCCGTGATTGCTGTCCAGAGTACTTGTAAGAGAAGGGAGTGACAGAATTTGTTCAATCCCTGTGGAAGCCGAGTCGAATACGTCCACTCCAGCCCTGCGAGTCGTATGAGGCGGCGAAAAAGGAAGTCTCGATTCTGAGACAGTAAAATTCGGTCACGAGTCCCACTGGACTCGGACCTGAGAATGACTGCGCTGGCGAGGGCCAGCAGCAAGTTTAAACGACAGACCCGTTCTCTCTTCAGAGAGAGCGCCCCAAACCAACAAACCCACAACTGTCTGACAGTAATGACAATCTGGCGGGAAGCGCCAGATGCGGGCTTCATTCCAAGACAGACTTGTCGACCGGCCGTCGGTCATAACATAAGACTCAGACATTGTTAGAGAACAACAATATTTCCATTGTTGCTTGCGTGTTTGTTGCCGCGGGAACTTCTTTACCGAGCTGTTGTCTATAAATGAATGTCTACTCTCGGTCCACTGTTCCGAAATTCGGGCATCAGGTCACAATTGTATATATTTTTTCATAATATAATTGTTGGTGCGGTTGTAATTATTGAATTATTTTGTCTAAATGGCATAAGTTGCCTTGTTCTGATTTTGTTGTTTGTTTGTGCTTCTTTCTCCTCTGTCGCTTTTGCTTTCTTATAATTGGCCTTTGAACTGTTAAGAAAGGTGGTAAATGAATTGAATTTATTTGAATTTCATAAATTCAGCGTTATTTATATTTAATGCTACCGAGAGCTTCCGTACTTCTCCCAAGAGTTTCATGAAAAGAAATACAGCGAAGTAATAAAATTGCGTGTTTTATTATAATGGTCTTAATTTTTACATTTTCCCTTTTGCTGAAAAGAGTTGTGCATCTACAATTCCAAAATATGTGACATCACATATATTTTATATCCGTTGTATCTCATAGCAATCTCGTTATGAACATAGTGGCTGTCCAGCATCGAAACATATGTGTAAAATTGACGCTTTGTGCGCTACAAAGTCTGACAATAAAGTTCGAGAACTGGTCCCCATGGGCTTGCCGTGGCAACAGTGGACAGAAAATTCAGTATGTTTGATGACGTTCGCATACCAGCGTTTCACAGCTGTGCCGTTGTTGTTGATCTATGTCAGTCTCTTCCTGAGTGTCGACTATTATTGTCTGAGTGTGTTTTGGTGTGCCGTCGTGAGAATGTCGGAACTAACATTACATTTCTAGTTAAACTTGGCAAGAGTGGAAAAGACACATGTCACGTGACCACAACCCACCACTGCCTGACGTCATCGCGAACATGGAAAACACAGTCTCCTTTACTGTTGCGTGTTGGAACGTGTTCACAGAGCTGTTGCCTGGCAACGCGTTGATCAAATCCATTACAATATAACAAGATAGAGACTGAGTCTGATCCAGCATTCTACACGGAAGAATATTTACAGAGATATGAAGCACATTAAACTGAAGATATCTCGACATGAAGTCTCTGTGAACGAATGAATATTGCCTGAGATTCTGAATTTATATATTGTGACTTAATACACGTATGTGAAGAATGACAGTTACTGGACATATGGATTTAATGAAAGTCGCTTAACGAGGTTTGTTTGAATGCTTAGCGTTTCGTATTTACATTCCTCTTGGAGTAACCCTCTAAAACTCTGCCAGAATTGTCCTACGAACTTCGTAAATCTATGACAAAATTCCAAGCTTCCTTTCCTTATCGAATCTTTGTTGTCCGTGCCCAGTCACCTCCAACAATTCCCATGCTCCAGTTTACACTGTCTTCAAAATACATGAAAGTGGAACACTACCGAAATTAAACACGGAAAGAACAGTCTTTTTTCTGCTTAGGTATAAAAGTGAGTCGGGTCTTTTGAAGTAAATCTTCATTTAACTTCCAAATAGTTATCATTATTATTACGAATTTACTCGTCCCGTTAGCGTCAAGAGTCATTATAAAACAGTTCTTTTTTTCAAGGCGAGGCACAGTACAAATAGTTTAGTTTCCTACTGGAAATGTGCGTACAGATGTATAGTCTGTTCAAATTATACGTTACACATAATGGACGTTAATAGTAATTTATTTAATTATCAATTAACACGCGTTTCACTTCCGCAATTTTTCCGCATCATAACTGCTGATTCATTCAATGGATTGTAAATTAAATACTTACAGGTAGAGTATTCCACTGAAAGGGCTAACTGAAAACGGAAAATTGTAAAATAACCTCAGTGAATGAAGTACGACGGCTGTTCGGGAAATAACCTCCGATGAGCTGTTAACGAAACGAGTAACGAGAAAAAAATTATTATATTCAAGAAGTACGGACATACTAAAGCTACTACTCAATTTGGGCACCGCCGGAACTGAGGCTTTATCGTATCCGGGAATAAGTTTTTGTATGCCTGTGTCAAAGAAGTCTGCCGCCAGTGATCTCAACCAGTTATTCATGTAATCGGTCGAAGAGAGGTCAGGGCTTCATTGAGGATGATGAAACAACTCCCATTTGAAATATTATACTATTATAAATACTATTATGTCGTCCGCTCTGTGTGGACGTGAAGCATGGTTCATAACTTTGACGGAAGAACGTAAATTATACGTGTTTAAAAAATATATAGCGGAGAAATTCCGAAGAAAATAAAAATTTCATTATTTATACTTATGAGCTATTATTCTTTGAAAATGAAATTAAGAAATTTATGAAGAATTTTTCTTGTACCTAGGGCAAGGAAACAAGGAATGCACGGGATATATTTTGTAGAAAATGTCCCGTGAGATAGATGTATACTCAAAAGACGAAGAACAGACTAGAAGACAGGGCTAAAATCAATCTTAAAAAGACAATAGTTTCTAAAAGCGACTGACACAGGATTTCTACGAACTGGACTTTGTCCATTGTCCAGTATTCTTTAGGACACAATAGAGCACAACGTTTCGGAAACTGGATCTGTTTCCGTCCTCAGATGAGGAGGTGGGAGACACCTACACTGTTCGGTTCGTTAGATAGAGCTAACCTCAGTCCCTGGACAACATATATGTGAGTATAACTGCAGTGATATACGTGTATACACTAGCATGTATAGAAACACAAAGTATCGGCCTATGACACTTTTAACAAATTGGGTTCACCAACCCAACTCGGATATCTCACTCATATGGATTCCACATGTCAGCATTGAGGCTAGAAACTAATAAGGAAGGTCAGTATTAGGTGACACATTCTTCATTTGTACGTATATGATTCTAGTATCGGGTTAAATTTTTGTTCCATATGAGTAGATGGTTCTAGCTGTATGTAAAAATATTTTTATAACATGAAAATCTTAAAATTAATCCAATACTTTGGTGTTCCTGGATGTGGTTTGGTTGTTTTAGTTTGTTGCACTTAATTTTCGCTTCATTTTCTATATTGGTTCCTGGGCTTACATACACTATCGCAATTCTTAGTTCAAATTATCCTGTTACGTCCCAGTGACAAACCTTGATCATACGTGTAGGTACATAATGCAAGCAACGGTTTATCCGACCGACCAACATATGTTGTCCAATGATTGAGGTTATCTCTTTCTAATGAACCTAATTCTGTCTTCGCTCGCTTGGAAACCTGGATCTTGGATTCGAATCCCACTCAGGGCATGGATGTTTAGTTTGTGTGTGTGCGTTTTTTTGTGTTTGTGTACAGGTAGAGGCCTTGCGACGAGCTGATCACCCGCCCAAGGAGTCCTACCGAATGTGTAAGATCTAGACAAACCGAAGTGAACAGAGAAGTTCATGGAAGTAGGCCTAGGCCCACTGGGGCTGTAGTGCCAAGGAAAAAAATGAACCTAATAGATTATGTGTCTCCCACCCACTCACCTGAGGACAGAAGCAGACCAGTCTTCCGGAAAGTAGCTTTCTATAGTGTTTTTCAGAATTCCAGACGGTGGAAAAACTCGAGTTATAGTATTAGAAAGAAAATATGGGGTTATGCGAGCTGGTGGAAGTAAATAGCTCAGAATCATGGCTTCGGACTCAACTGTGTTGATACCACAGTGTCGGTTATTCACAAGGAACCGATCCAATTCACATATAGCCAACAGGCTAAATAATAGCCTAATCCATGAAAATAACGATGATGATGATGATGATGTAGGTTCTGAAATCTTTTTTGACCTAAAAGACAGTTCAACTAAGAACAGGCAGTGTACAGCTGAAGTAGTGGGGAGGGGGGTTATGTAACACGTCTCCCGTGCTTTCAGGTGTAAATTAGACGACCTGCTAAGCACCAGCCACAGTACTGTGGTTCAGACTCACTGCAATTACCGCAACGGCAAATTAAAGTGACAAATGCAGGGTCGAGTCAAAGAAATTACCTGTCGAAGCCCTTTTATGTTTCATGCCGTGACGTTAACACTAGCAATACTATTATAAAATAATGCCATTATACCTGCCGCTAACTGATGGCCCTGGTCAGAACTGTGGAGCAGTACGCTCTGAAATGAAGGCCTTCAGTTAAATTAAGTAGTTCAATGTCATTTTATTAGTCACGTGGTTACTGTGGTTATGTTGTTTCTGCAGTCATATGTTGGTATCCTAGAAACTGTTCCTGCCAGCTGCTTCATTCAATTACCCTTTCCCTTCTTTCACTGCATTTCTCAGCTCCTATTTTTAGTATATTTCTTCTGTCTTCAACTTTATTAATCTTTCTTAGTTTCCTCTTCTTCTGTTTTCTTCAGTTCTTCACCCACGTTGCTCCATTTCCTTCACTTTCCACTGATCATAAATCTTATCTTCTTCTTCTTTCGGAGTCTTCTTGAACTTTTATTCTACAATCAAATGTCTACAAAACTTTCTTTCTCCTTCCTCGCTCAATTATTACAATTTTCTTTATTAAAGTCTTTACCGCCATTTTACAACCAGCTTCATCAGAGCTCTGTTTTCCCCACTTTTGCTTTATATTTACTTTCTCACATCGTATATAGTTCTTTAAGTGGTAAACATTCTTTCTTTCAATATTTTAGCTTGCAGTTTATTGTTGTTTGCTTAGAACTATTAGTAGATTATTTTACTTAAAACTGTGGAGCGCCATAATTATAAGGAATAATGCACTAGTTTCTCTACCCTCCCTCTCAATAGCATGTCAATAGCTCAGTGACCCATGCACGGATGAAGGCGTACACGTTGTGGTAACATCCAAAGCTCTTTCAGAGTCAGTATAAATATATCGAAATAAATACAAATATACGACGTATACTGATTATAATTATGAACTAACTGATAAGGAAGGCATGCGTAAATATGAAACATTATCTCTGTGAAATTTGAGGATCTCTCACAGTGACTACGAAGAATAATATCTCTTGGATATGGCGCCCTGTAGTCTTGCAGAAGTTCATTAACTTTCTAGCGCAATGTCGATATACTTCTATCACGCTACACGGAATAAGTTCTCAGAAGAAAATTCTCTTCAAAATAAGATCTACCTAACTGCCTTTTTTCTTTATGAAGCGAAACTTGACCTACTCTTTCTGAATGCCTAAAAATGTTATTATTAAGTCGTACTCTTTAGTGCGAAGTTCCGTGTGATTGTAATTTCTTCTTAGTTCTCAAATTCATAGCCAAATTAATACAAAATACTTTCGATCCTATGCTTTTATTGTCCTTAGTTTTATCCATTCCTCTTGTCAGCGTCAGTCAACTTCATAGCTTCATCCGTTATTGTTATGCTTGTATTCTATATTCACAGTTTTAATATTATGATTGATAAAAATCGTGTTTCGTTTCGTTATTACACTAATCTTTCTTTGTTATGCATTTCTTCTTTCTTTCCCACACATTAATTACATCACTTTTGCATATGAAGGTTTATTTCTTTCTTCTGCTTCAAATTTTCTTCAGAAATGTTCCTTTTTATATTTCGTTATCTTAAATTTCTTAAAGATATGAATTTTATCCCTCTTCTGCTCCTGCCAATGTTGTTTCTTATTTCAACTCATTTCCTTTTTCTCCTGTTGTTCATTACATGGGACATGGAGGAGGCTGTATCACTTCTAAGGTAATGATACCAGGCAGCGGGCAGAGAGCCGAGATGGGCGGTTGGGGAAAGAAAGAAACAAAGTTTTGTATTAAGTTCCACGAAGTTATTTTCTATTAGAGTAAATGTAATTTGAATTCGGGATTTAGTTTGTGCTGTCACAGCCGCATGTACTCTTATTCGATTTGAGTTTCTCACAGCTAAAAATATGAAGATTTAGTTTTCTCGGATATATGTCACGCTGTGCTGAGAAATTATCATGTGCACAGTGGGTGACGTGTACTGCAAATTTCATTCCCTCCTATTCATAGACTTGTTGACACTGATAATAGTTTGAAAAAAATATTTAAAATTTAAAACGATATAGATATTTAAGTTGTGTTCAAGCGCCCCATAAGAGTATGAGTACTATCTGTTGAGGAAAAAATATGTCTAGCCAGAAAAGAACAACATGGAGTCCGAGCGAGGTAGAGAATTACTTTTCATCTGATGTCGATATATGATCGACCAAGTATCATTCTGAGTTACAATCTTTATGGAATGCATCCTGTTGCTGCTCAAACTGTTCAATTACCATGTTCCGTCTAAGGCAAAACAGAGAATGTATAACAATCAATTTGTTTTATTAAAGTCAACATGTTTCGACCATCTGGTCATCATCAGCTGAATACAAATGATTAACAAGTGCTCTATTTGATTGCAAGCCGCTTTACTTCTCATATGGAACCATATTTACAATGATTTATGTTTTGTGACATTATTAGCGTGGTAAAATATACATATAAAAATGAAGTTTCTGTGTGGATTAAGTAAAATTGAACAACCCTGGAATAAGCTAGGGTAAACGAGTCCGGAGCTACAAGGGTATGATCCCTTATTAGCTTCTTGCTGGGTGTTGGGTAGCGAAGGTGATAAGGTGTGACGCTTAAGAATGGGCTGATGGATGTTTGTTAGCCTAGCCTGGCTAAGGACTTTCCCCTGAACTGTGTAGTTTAGACTGTGTCTAGACAATCTGTATTACTGTACGGCTTCTCACAAATATTGTCTCTATGGTTAAACGTCACAGTATGAAGACTTATGGCAATAGAGTTCAAGCTCAACGCAACTTAACCTCGTCCCAGACGAACGGCAGCACACAGCTTTATGCATCATCCTCTTTAATCGAGGGGATGAAATCCCGGCATCCATAGGTTAGGATCCAGAATCTGCTTGAACCTGGCGGTAAAGAAAAAAATTCCTACTGCTGCAGGAGAGCCAGCCCAAAGCCAGTTTACTTAACCCTTTATTTTTTCAGGTTATTCATCTTAATTATTGATTGGTTTGTTCACGTATTGTGTAAGTAAGGACGCGGTCAGTAGCTCAAAATATGGCGTCAAATCGAGCGATAATTAGTGAAAAATTGATTGGAAAGGAAGTGAAGTAATCTGCATTCCCAGTATGTCATTTGTTTTGAAGCGCTGAGAGAGAGAGCACAAGAATCTGTCAAGATACCCGATCTCCTGGCTGGGGTATAACTTTAGATCCCCACAAAATGGATGGGGGGACGTTACCTGTCCAAGGTTGATGTAACTCCACTTTGTTGACGAGATTAATTCTGGATTATATAGATATCCATGAACTTAACCTCACTAAGTTATTTGTTTGAGTCCAAAATCTTATGGGGTATCAGGTCTAAATAATGGAAAAATATCTGAGACACTTCAAGTGCTGTAAATCCATGCGATTATGAAGTATATAGAAGTATATATATATATCATGGTATCGTACATAATAATTCAATTCAATTCGTGTTAATTTACGTGCAAATTTAACAGCACAGAGGCCAATAACAAAGTTGACATAAGTAAATAAAAATTCAGAAATAAGTGAAAAACAAAATACAAATATGACAGTCTATATAATGACAATAAATTAATAATAATTCCAAGAAAAATTAAAGTTAGCATTAACAGGTGAGAAAAATGAAGTAAGTAGATTTCGAATGGTTGTTCCATTATGTTGTGAGAAAGGACAATATGCATACATACACACACATAGAAGTTAATAATAATAACCCAAATAATTCTTATTTATTCGTGTGGCAGCTCAACATCCTAATTCAATTCAATTCAAGTTTATTTACGTGCAACTTAATAGCACAGAGACCAATTACAAGGTTAGCATGAGTACATAGAATTACATAAAAATTTAAAAACAAATACAAAATTTGAGAGTCTACATAATGACAATAGATTAATAACAATTCCAAGAAAAATTAAAGTTAACGTTAACAGGAGAGAACAATAAAATAAGACAAATATAATTAGATACATACACGTAATATTAAGAGTATCATTAACAAATATTATTAACAACTTTAGGTTCAGTGTCACTGACAGAAACTGTTCCGATTGCAAATATAATTTCTCTTAATGTCAAATCGATGTATATGTTTCCAAACCCATAAGAAATTTATACAAACTGAACACAGCATTGTGTTTCACTGCATCCATTTCTCTCATTATGAAGTCTGTTAGTGGGAAAGAATGAATAATTTATGTATCATTCAGACACCATTTTGTCTTCACATCCCCCCGCTTCTTAGCTTCAATTTCTCATTTTTCGTTTCGTCATATCTGTATCATTTCTCCAATTACAGTTCTCCAGTCTCGTAAAATTTGTTGTACACCTTAATAGAATTTCCTTTCTTTCGAATCTACCTGCTCCGGTATATTGATGCCTTTCAAATCTCTTTTAATTCTCTTCCGTTCGTCTGCTCAAAGACCCTTGTGAGAGATTGAGACTCCCACATCTTCTAGAGAGTCGGCTCACAGATGTCGGTGAGGTTGTCAGCCTTACCCGCCGGCCGCCCTTTACCCTCCAGGAAGATTCCTGGTACTCATTTCTGTTAGAGGCTGAGTCTACCCCAGGGCTATAATACGACTGGATGGATTAGGTAAATTGAAAAAATCTACCTATTTGGGACTCGAACCCGCGACCTTCCGGCTAGTAGCATAGTGCCTCAACCAACTACGCTACAGCATGCCCCTCCCGAAGGAATATTACTCTTATAGGAATCTCGTGTGCTAAGTAGAAGAAATAAACAAAGGGAAATATCAGTCCCTGGAAAGGGCTTCTGTGCTGCCTACAGTTCGTGTTGTTCCAGACCAGGCTCCGTTTATTCCCACCCTTTTGCTGGTTTCAGTGACGCAACCGATTCTCACCGCACCCAATTCAGCCTTGAATATAGGAGCAGAATGTTTCTCTGAAACATCGGTATTCTATATCAAAACCCAGAAAAAACTGAAATAACACTGTCGCAAAAACCTCAAAGACTGTATGTTCTATGGAGATAATACAAATTATTTCTACCTGCAGTTATTATATTCGGGTACCGAGACCGGGTACCGGCAGGGGCTTGAAGCTGACCACTCATCAGTAACTTCCACCGAGGTCAAGAATACGTGGAACTGTATATCCGCTCCTCCATAATTCTTCATGACGTAATGCTTAATTACTTATGTATAAGGACAATTTTGCTACATTACACAAGTTCTCTCTTTTCTTACGAGAGGTCATCTTTGAAATGATCTGTATCCACAAAAGAACGAATACAGGAATTGACGTGAAATTATTCCTCGCTAAGCCCCCGGCAGACATAATTGGGTTGTTTGTTCAAAGGAACTTTCTGCGTAAATAGGCATTGAATGATATGTTATTGACCCCTGCGTATTAATCGACGGATGGTTGTGAGGTTATGTCTACACTTCCACTTCGCTTTTAAATGGAGTGAATGGGTGTTAAGTGAACGTACATGTTTCTTTTATTGAGCTTTCCTGGGGAATCTTCACCCCAGAGTGTTATATTCCAATCCATGTTTTCATCCCCTGTTTATCTCATCCTGCCTGCACTGTAGCCAGTTGTTCTGACGCTTTTCACTCAGAAGTAAAGAAAATCAAAAGTTGTTATTGTGATTAACTCTTTAAGCACTAAATCATGAAGACATATCATGGAGTTCATGTATAGCTCCGCCATTCTTGAGCTGGGTGCTAGATGTATGTTAGTGATCAAATTCACTCCCAGGCCGCTTTACCATTGGAGAAAGAGTCCTTGATCCTTATTGGGCAAGAGGCTGGGTAAGTTTCAAGAACCTGTCTGGACGCTACAAATATCTTTTGCTTCTGTTAGAAATCAAACCGTGGCAGTCCAGACCAACAGTTCGCAGACGCAGCCCGATAGTTTTCAGTCCCATTTATAATATTCTATGCTTGTAATTCATTTCCAGTCTCTGATTTCAGTACGTTGTCTGTATCCTTAATGTCAGTTTTGAGGTTTCCACTTCAGATTGTGGCCTTCTGGGTTGTAACACTATGTGGTCTTGTAGGCGAGTACTGAAATATCTCAGAAGTACCGTATTTACGCATGTATAGGCCGCGTGCGTGTATAGGCCGCAGCACAATTTTCAGACAGAAGTTATAGAAAAAATAATTTTCTTGGAATATTATTTCAGGAGTATTACACTCTGTATTACTAGTTATGAATATAATTTTTTTAAAATGAAGTGTGATTTCGAATATTTCGAATATAAGCCGCACCCCAGTTTTCCTCTTGAATTTTTGGCAAAAAATGTGCGGCCTATACATGCGTAAATACGGTATATTTCTTCCATCTTCAGGGTTTAGGAAGTAGCTCTCTTATATAGGAAGATGGGAATGAAGACGGTGACTTGGCACAAGCCCTGTAATATCTAATAACATGACATTTTACAATTCGTTTCTTTGAAATTCCACTTAATTTGGTGTAAATTTATGATATTATTTCCACATTCCTCCTACAGTTCAAGGTAATTCACATTAAGTGCCATATATTCTCAAGTCCCTCGCTTCTTTCAAAATTTATAGGATACTAAAAAAGTTTAATTTGTTAATCATATTATCTGACACTGCCATTAAAATTTATTTTGGTGGTAAATACTGCTGCAGCTTACGTGCTTTATAATAATGTCTAACATCAACACTCTGAAATATAGGCCAATTTATAATTATGTTATCTAAATAATTAACCGTAACTAAATTGATGCCAATAATACGTGTGTTTAAACTGATTCTCTGGTAATGAATCATTCTGCTTATATCATATATTCTCATAATAACTCTGAATGTTTCAAGTCACACTAGCACAATGTTTCATTACATGAGAACATGATTTGAACTAACGAAGTGTATTTCTGCTGGAAAATCTTTTGGATATACGCCTATGTTTTAAAAAATCCAAGGCCTTAGGAGTAAATATAGGAATGTTCGATTTTCCATCTCACTTTTGAGCCTTTAGAACAGCATGCTTCCTCTCATCTTTCATAACTGAAACAACAGTTTGCCTTTGTTTGGCCCACAATAGTGCTGGATATTTTTACTCCATATTTTTCATATCGTTCATCTTCATAGAAAGTTTTAACTTCCTCCTTCTCAAACTTCTTGCTACTGCATTCACTTCCATCAATTTTTCAAACTGATTCCCCAAGAATTCGATATTGTAATATTGAGGGATCCTTTTTTTTTTCTTTTACAGAGATCGGAGCTGTCAGTTCAAATTTTCCACCTTCATTTATATCTGTTGATAGAAGAAATGACGTCACTTCTCGTTACTTCTCTAAGGAAAAAATAGGCAAACTGACAGCTGTCTGTTTCAGCTCTCCGAATCCAGTGGAATTTCTGACGCAAATATTAAAGGTAAAAATAACTATTACACTATTTCATAGAAACAGATTATCTTAGTTAATATAAATCACGTCTTTACCTTTAGATTTATAAAAATAAATGTATTAGGAAGACAGCAGCCTTTTTTCTTGTCACGCCTCCTAAATATTCATTATACTTAAATAAATGTTATTAATATTTGAATTGTCCTGAACAAATCTAATACCTCCACCATAATACAGGAGCTATTTTATTGGGAAGTGTGAGTTAATGGAGTAAATTTATAACTTAAATGTGTTGCAGAAGGAGAGTGTTTCTTGTATATATATATTAGTACGTAACATTATATGACGATAAACTAGAAGCAAAGATGCTTGAAATGGAAAAGTCATCCGAGGTCAAAGATGCGGCCAGTTATATCCTTACTAAGTAGAAAATCTTAAAAAGAAAATTTGGAACATTTTAAGCGTATGGTCAATATATTAAATATTACAAACTATGAGTTATATTCATTGACAATTTTGACTAATATAGATTGCGACTACACTAAATGCAGTACAAAACAGTAGTGACGTAATTCTTAACAATTCATACAGATAATTTGAGAATATTTTAATGTATAAACCCATATCAGATTTCACAATCCTTAAGTAGACAGTCTTGACACACACACACAAATGCTTATAAACCTTAACGATAAGTATTAATTATTTATATCCGATTTGGAATGCTTCGACAAATTATAGTTCAAGTTCCTGTTATCAGATTTCATGAAAATCTGATTACTGCTTTCTCGAAATATTTCATGAATACGGAAAAGCAGACAGACGGATGTACTGAACGATTTTATAGGCGCCGCTCATGATTTCTACCGCTCCTAATATTATTTAGTTTTCTTTGAGCGTCATCACCTTCTTAAGACGTGTCTTGATGTTCAATTATTTTGTTACACCGACCAGTAGAAATATCCATATCGGCCCAGGATTGTGAGCATTCGGTTTGCATAATATCGTGAAGCAATATTGATGATCTGTACATTTGTTGGAATAAAATGAAATGAAACTGTACTTAGATTAAGTAGTTACTATAGGATTCTGACGATGGTGTATAACACACTGATATGTTGGGATTTTGGACTTTATCCATCGTCCTGGTTTTTAAGATAATTAATAAAAAGACGACGTTTCGGAGACTGGATCTGTTTCCGTCCTCAGGTGAAGGAAAACACCTATTCTGTTGGGTCCGTTAGAAAGAGCTAGCCTCAATCACTGGACAAACCGATGTCACAAAACATGGAAATTATAAACACCTGAGACCAGGCTGACCAGAGCTGAGACAGATCCAGTCTCCGAAACGTCGTATTTTTATTAATTATCTTAAAACCAGGACGATGGATAAAGTCCAAAAACCCAATATATCAGTGTACTTAGATTACTTTTACATACAGTTTGTTGCCATTCTCATATTCTGTAAACTACACTGTTGTCACCAACTGCATGAAGCTGAGTTTTTCTTGAAAATGTTAATAATCTATAGCGGATCAATATCCACTATCCAATATCTGACGTTTTGTTGCAGATTCACAAAGACCTTCTAGTACACCCTATTATAATCCACTCGAATCCAAAACACATCCATATCCCATCGATAGAGTTCAATATCATACTGTCATCTATGACAATATTCCTTTCAGATTTCCAGGCGGAAATAAGTATGTAATTCCCACATGTTCCATGTGTGCTACAGGCTTCGCCCATCGCCTTCTCCTTGCTTTGGTACAATAATATTTAGTGAAGAGTACAAGCTGTGAAGTTCTTCACTGTGTAGGGTATGTATTTCGAATCTCCTGTTACTTGAAACATTTGGTTTTTAACGGCGGTTACTATGAAGAATGCCGTCTTCTGGGATGTGGCGTCGTGTAGATCTTGTGTGAACCCACGTATCGGAGGAATGAGTTGCCTCTGTCTTCAGGGTAGAATCCCAGAAAATCTGCGAGCGAGGAACCAGCGTGAGAAGGTGGCTCCAGACTGCTCACGCTGATTCCTCACTCGCAGATTTTTCTACACTGAAGACGGAGGCTATACGTTCCTCCGAAAAGTCGGTTCACACAAGATCTACACGGCGTCACATCCCAGAAAACGGCATTCTTCCACCTGTCACTTCTCCTCTCATTGGTCAGAGACATATGCTCATTGTTTTGTTCTGAATTATTCCCAATTTGTTGTCCTTTTTAGGTCTATACAGGAATCTTCACATCCATAACAAAATATAGATAAAAGTATTTTTAATTTCTGGATGCTAGGTAGAGTCTATAGTTGATATGGAATTAATGTATAACTTTATAGAAACATTATGCTTTATTGTTGAAATCTGGCATTTCGTTGAAAATGCCTCAGAATTGAATTCCACTAGGAGTGACAGGTTTGAAAGCAGGCGGACTTTGTGTTTCCGGGTTCTAACGGGACGCCTGCTTGACGGGCAGGACAATTATGTGGGCAGAGCAGCCTGTGACATTTACTTTCCTTGCACACGTGGCTGACATAAAGTCCGTGCCACATATCAAAGTCACAGAAGGATCAAAACCCCGCACGCCTTTCTATGAATACAAATATTTCACAAAATCATTTTGCTTTATTTATTGCTGAAATTGAACTAACGTTCCTAGAGTTCGTCTTTATAATCCTTTGGAGCCATAACATGGAAAGTTTTCCTATTTCTTTCGCCAGTAATATAAGTTGCATTCGACATAATTCATTATTAAACAATTTGCGTATTTATCATATTCCATCGGGACTATTGAAACAATAATTCAAAACGTTCTTCTTTTTAATCTCTCCTGGAGGAGAATATGCAGCTCACTCTGATGCCGGACTGTGAAAGCACGTCGGTGTGGTTGTTCATAAGAATAAGTGACATTCAATTAGACCAGCAGCGCAGAGACGTACTCGTATATATCGATGGGGCACGTAAAAACAAGATGAAAACAAAGGTGTGGTTGTAGATAACAATAAGTGACACACTCAATTAGACCAGCAGTGCAGTGATATAATCGTACACGCCGATGGGGCACGTAGAAATAAGATAATAACAAAACACCGACATCCATACCAACTATACAAAATAAGAAATAAAACACTGACGCCGCAGTCGGAAGGCAGCGCGTGTAATCCAGATGAGCGATGTTCTGAAACAAGTGTCTTCTAATGAGTGGATGATGAAAGAAGAAAACATTGAAATATTTTAACTTAAGAAATAGTTCATCCTAATTACATTGAAAATATAGTGTATCTATTATGACAAGTTGGTCAGTTGTTTGAGGATGGCAGATTACGGCCGAAACATATAGCAATTTTTAATATTAATTCCTAAATTTAACTTTTAAGTTTATTTTTAACAAAGGAGTAATTGTGAATAAAGTTGTAATTAAGACGGAAATGAATAAGAATTACATTAATGCAACAGAATACTGAAATACAAAATTAAGAATATTATTACATAATTAAGGGTGACTATAGACGGGGTAATTTTTGGTGAATAGATTTATTGACCACCTACAAGTCGTAACTACAAATAACTATAACAATATTGCTGATTTCCAAACTACAAATCACTCCATGTAAATCTTCTCAGTCTGCTTTCACTAGTCGTTTCTTGGTGACAGATCCCAGCAATGGATATTCCTTTGCAGGTTTTCCACTGGGAATTTTCCGGTAACGAATCTTAAGAGTGGAGATTTTTCAGCCTACGTGGTAACTTCGTTGCCCACTGGTTTACACTCCACACCTGCACTCTCTCACTCACCAACCAACCATTCCACTTCACTTCACTCAACTGAACAGCCCTCAGCTGGCCTGGGGTCTTCGGGGCGGACCCAGCTGAAAACAACGCCTCCAACAATCCCTCCACTTCTGTTATGGGCGGTTGCCTAGTAACAGCTCAGATATTGTCGACGTGTTTACCGACCGTCACCAATCAACACATGTTCCTTCTTGCGATCGTTGCATAGTAACAGTACCACACGTTTTGTTTTATACGTATATGTGGAAGAAGGAAATATTTAGAGGAAAAAAAAACTTAATAAATTACACAATTGTCGAACAGTATTGGGACAATGATTTAGCAGAAGATAGTATAATATAAATGACGAGGTTCAGTGGAGCTGGTTAGTTGTATTTAATTGATTTGGCATTATCTAGGTCTGTAAGTCATTTAATATTCCTATAAAACAATTTCACAAACTAGGGCTACGACAATCAGTACCTGCTTATTTCCGTAATATTATTGTATATTGTAGTATCTTTTCAGGCTATACTTACAAAAAACGAGAATTGCGTATCGGAATTTTGACACGTGCTACATTTCTACCTCAGTCAGCAGAGGTACAAAATATTTTTACGTGGCACATGCAACTACCTATCCCTACTAGTGCGAATTCCAAATTAATATTAGTTGACATTTGCTGCAGGCTATCCCTGCTAGTGCGATTTGGATAATATTATTATTATTATTATTATTATTATTATCTGACGCGTGTTACAGACTAGATATTTTGGCGCGAATTCCGCAACAGTATTATATGCCACGTGCTTTAGGCTGTCCCTACCAGAGTCAGTTCTAAACAATATTTTGTGACACCCGCTGCTTCGTAGTCCCACTAGACTACATTGGTGTTGTTGACACGTAGTGTAGGCTATACATAAGAGGGCGAGTTCCGAATTAATAAAATGCGCCACGTGCTACAGGCTAGCCACACCAGGGTGAATTGCACATTATTATATGGCACTCGTTAGAGGCTACATTTACAGGAGCGAGTTCCCTACTCATATTACCTGACACATTCTACGGGCTGTTCTTAAGGATCATGGTTGCAATGTTAGTATTGCTAACGTGTGCTACATTCCATCCTCACAAGACTGAGTTCAGCATTGCCAAGTGCTACGTGCTATCCCTTCTAGCGCGAATTCCACATTAGTATTACTGACATGTGATATGGGCTATCATCAGCAACGTGACACGCGGTACAGTGTGTCGTCTACAGTCTGAGTTCCACCTTAGCTTTACTGACATGTGATATGGGCTATCATCACCACCGTGACACGTGGTATAGTGTGTCGTCTACAACTTGAGTTCCACCTTAGCTTTACTGACATGTGATATGGGCTATCATCACCACCGTGACACGTGATATAGCGTGTCGTCTACAACTTGAGTTCCGCCTTAGCTTTACTGACATGTGATATGGGCTATCATCACCACCGTGACACGTGATATAGTGTGTCGTCTACAGTTTGAGTTCCACTTTAGCTTTGCTGACATGTGATATGGGCTATCATCACCACCGTGACACGTGATATAGCGTGTCGTCTACAGTTTGAGTTACACATTAGTATTATGTGGTCCTAGCTACAGGTTACTCTCATCAGAGTGAAATCCACAGTATCCACATCAATATTAATAAACTTCGCTATATGACATGCTCACTGTGCATGAATTACACATTAGTATGCTTGGATCACATGTTACATGCTCTCCTTGTCGTCGCTGTTTCCACAGGAGCATTATGTATCACGTGCTACGTGCTACTCGCACAAGCGGGATTTTGCTATTAACAGAAAACACTTTATGATATACGTTTGAGACTCAGCGAGTAAAGTGGATATGGGAGATGCCATGAAAAATGGCCGCCGGTCAAGTCAGTACGGGTCACCAGGGTACGAATGAATAAGGAGTCGCGAGGCATACCCCATGAGTGCACCTGGGAATATGGTGACTGAGAATTCGCAAACAGAAGTAAAGTAGCGATCCTTAGTTTCGTAGGCTGGAGGAAGAATTCGTCACATCTCATAGTACTGCCTGGTCATGACAACGCATTCATGTAACTTGTTTTGAAAGAAAGTTTGTGCCATGTAAGAATTATCCCGTGTATGGAATTTAGGGCAGATTAAATGTTAAAGGTTGTTGATAAATATCGTACAATTCCTTGATATCTTACTGAATATTTCATAATAAATGAAAATCCGAAATGGCTAATAATCTCCCTTATCACATGTAAACTTTCGTGTAATAGGGTTCTCATTCGCTTTGTACCATATTCATTCTTTCTTGTCCAAAACAATAATGAAGAATTCACAACTGCGCAGTGACATTGTTAGTCACAGAGAGTGAATAATATTAGTAAGAGTTTAACATTTAGAGCAGGTTATAAGGGAATTTGGAGTACGCGGCAGCGTAGTTGGTTGATGCACTACACTAGAAGCCGGAAGGTAACGGGATCAAATTCCGATGAGGTCACTGAAATATTAAATTAATCTAATCCTTTCAGCCGCACTATGGCCCTGTGCTCGGCTCAGCCTCTAACAGAAATGAGTCCCAAAAATCTTCCTTGAGGATAAAGGGCGACCTGCACGTAAGGCTGACAACTTTACTGCCATCTGTGAGTCGATTGTCTAGAAAATGTGGGAGTCTCGACCTCTCACACCCCTCTGTGGCCTCATGGTCTGTTACAGGGTTAGCTTTAGGTTATAGGAATTTGTCTCCACAGACATTTCTGTAACATTGCCCAATAAATCTGGTTAGAAGAATGTTGAACGTTGTCAATCTTGTGTTAAGCTCCATTATATAAACAAAAGGAAACAATTAATTACACAATAAATTATTAATTCTTCGATCTACATATAAATTAGCTAGCCTTGTACATGTGTAATTATGTAGTGTGTCTTAAATGAATGTAATAAATTATGAAAACGTGAAATTCCCTATATAACAGATAGTGCACTGCAAGAAACGGTGTATATTCTCCCTAATCACAAAATCCACGCTCTACATAAGGGAGGATTTGACATCATACTTAATTTATGTTACTTATCCATGTGGCGCCACGTGTCTGTGAAAACTCGTAAAGAAAACTAACATATTTTTTATTGAATACGGTCCGGATTCCGAGAAACGAAACAGAAGTTGGCAATGACGGATATCCGCTTTGCATTATATATTGCGGTCTCACAGCAACGAACAGACAAAGCGACAGGCAGGAGATGTGGCAGTGAGAAAGCTATGCACATGTTGCAATGAATGATTTATTTAATACGTATTCTTATCTTCTTCAATTTTTCTCACTTTCTGGCTTTCTCATGGGGCACAGAATGAATGAACAGAGATACCGGCTGTAAGCAGAAACATTTTACTTTACCTTCAGCGAAAAGGAGTATGCAGTTAAGGGGAGGTGTTGGCATGGTCATAGACTTCTTAATGGTGTTATATGAATTTCAGAGTGCATTTCGTTCGAAAAGGATAGAGTAAACTGGAATGTCTTTCTTTCTGGAAGAAACAACTGAAATATATGACTGGCAAACCAAGAAGCAAACATCATGTGAGTGCTTTGATCGTAACACTGCTACATCTGTGGTAGACGTTACGTTTTCCTAGTCTGAACCATTTTCTAATTGTTTGAAACTCAAATGAACAAACTATCTACTTATGGCCTCAGAACTCTTTCTTTAACCTTGACTGCTTTTTCAATTTCTTGATATTTTACACAGTCAGTATGACTCCTTTGATCGGAGATCAGACCGTCTCAAGGGCGCTATCTGCATATAAGAGACCATGAAAACAGAATGAACACATACAGACATTCATGTCTCAAGTGGGATTTGAACCTACAACCGCAGTGTTCGAGTGGACGAGGACGTTCGTGCCTTACACCGCACGCCCCCTGTGATCGGCCAAATGGAGAGACTAGTAAGTAATAAAAGAACGTTTCCTATACTCAACTTTCCTGTACCTTGGAAAGTTGCAGTCTTGATGCAGGAGCATATATGACAATACATATCATTACAGGCCTGTTCGTTATAACTCATTCAGGAATAAAGGAGATGAAATAAAGAACAATAATTTTAGATAATTAATGTTATGTAATGGATACCATGTTTATTTGAGGAAAAAGGCAATTTTTATAAAGCTCTCGGACCCGCAAATTACTAAAAAATAAAGTCGAAATAATTAAGCAAAAATATATTGATATAATTAAAATCTTTATGCACAAAAAGGAAGGGCTAAGTAACACCTGTCGTAAAATTAAATATAAAGAAATACTTATATNGTCATGTCATTGACGTCAATAGCCTGACCTCAACCTACCGGTTTTTCTTGACTACCGCACTTCCTAGTGCTATTGACCTCAAGTTTCCTGTACTCACTGGCCGTTCCCCCTCTCCCTTAGTCACACACCATATATGGCCTTAATCGCTCTCCACTGCTCCCATTGGTCCGTTCTCCCTAACCACCCCCCCTGCCTACTTCGTATATAAACAGCACCTTCCACATCCTATCACCACAGCTACTGCTCTCCGCAGCTATTCAACTGCTCTGAAGATGGAGGCGCCACGTTCCTCCGAAACGTCGGCCAAAACGAAGAATACACGGTGCCTAAACCCAGAAGACAACTTTCTTCAATTTACATACATGTTTGGAAACTAAGCAAATGAACATAACTGAAATATCAGAAGCTCCTTGTTAAATAGTGGTAAATTTCTATGGTTGCTAACTGACAAGATATGATCTGAAAAATGATTTAGAACTTTAATACCATCAGCTGGATTCACTTTGGGGAACAAGTAAAATATAGAGTCGACTGAAAACATCATTGCGTTCAAGAAAGACAAAAAAACTATGTACGTGAAGTGACAAGTTACTGGTAAAATATTGAAATTAATTGCAGTAGTACTTGGCGGATTGCAGAAGGCGATAGCAGGATGTCTTGAGTCCGATAGAACTCTCAAAGTACCTTACACGCGAAGATAAGAAGAATAGAAAATGCTGTATTCAGAAGTACTGATCCCCGTCCTTATGAAATGCGATCTAAACCGAATGAAACTTTGGGAGCATGATGAATGTCAGCATTATCTTATCTTCCGCTTTTCTTGTAATACTTGCTGAATACAGGTTATCCTCACGTTCAGCGCTCCTAGTTACAGCCACAAGAGCCGAGTCCTGGAGATTGCTAGGACAAACAAGTTGTGGGAGTTAGGCAGGCACAGGCGCCTCGGTGGTGTGATCTCGTAGTATAAACAACAATACATACAGTAACCATGGAAACCAACATGGTCTCCTGCTATCATTGTTATGATCTCGGTTCATCAATGACTACAATTCAACACAGAGCTCACAGTTTGTTATTGAATAATGTTCTCCCCCATGTCGTTTCTAGCCCCATTGCTGCGGGTTTTAATTGCTGCATGTGGATAGAACATTAGTCTTCATGAGGGAGAATGGCACAGTTGCAGGAGTTTCTGTCCCTATCATGTCACAGTATAGAGACTGCAGCCCACGCCATTTCGCACACATCTGCTCCCTTGTATCTCGCAGTTTGCTATAGACAAGAACGTTACTCAAAAGGCTACATTCATATGCCGACATTTCTGTAGCAACATTTGAAGGACTGGCATTACTGTCTGCCTCCTGGATTAAATTATCTTCCACATATGCGTTATTTCTATCTTCTACATATACACAGATATTTAGAGAGATGTGTGTTTATTGTTGTAAATGAAAATATTTAAGGTTTTCATAACAACAAATTGTCGAATGTTAACATTTTGCATGAACGTAAATTATGTAGTTGGTCACGAAAGAGTGAAGTCTTTTGTTTTAGTGTATCTTATCTGTTCTGTTAGTATTTACAATATTTTGATGTAGATATTAAAGACGCCTTACACTGTATAAAGGACACTGTTTACAATTGAAAATTTGTGCTTTTGTTCTGTTATTTCTGTTATGCTTCGCCCTCGAAGCAACATTGATATGATGTAAGACTGGAAAGAAACAGGAGAGAAAACAAGAGAATCTAGAATTACTAAAGCTTGAATAACAGACGATGACACTTCGCACTGAATTCTCAACAGATGTTACATTATCTGCTTTTAGTAAGAACTCGCAACTCGTCTGCTATTTCTCAAAATACAGTGCAATGAAAATATATTAATGCTTATTTATGTGCCCCGTTAATATCCCCTTTCTTAATTATTGTAACTACATTTGCATTCTTAGGTAGCAAAACTTGTAGCTTGCTTGCTGACACACAGGTGTTACTGCAACCTTAGTTAAACTGAGGTTCTGCAATCATTTATAAGGAACTGCCCCTCCAGTCATACTCAGAGCCTCAAACGCAGGTTAAGTTGGAGGAGAAGAGAGTGAAAGATACGGAGAGTATTCATACTTCATTTTTCATCTGATGTTGCTACCATTCAGCCCAGAAACTTTTCTCTTCTCGTCTGCTCTCCAAAAACATAAAAATTAGAATATACAAAACTATAATTTTGCCTGTGGTTCTGTATAGATGTGAAAATTGCTCTCTGACATTAAGGGAGGAATATAGAAGGTGTTTGAGAACAGGGTGTTAAGGAGAATGTTTGGACCAAAGAGAGATGAAGTGACAGGAGGTTGGAGAAAACTGCATAATGAGGAGCTTCATAACTTATACTCTTCGCCAAGTATAATTAGAATGATAAAGTCAAGGAGCATGAGGTGAGCAGGTCACGTAGCACGAATGGAGGAGACGAGGAATGCGTATAGGATATTGGTGGGAAAGCCAGAAGGAAAGAGAACACAGACCAAGGCTTAGGTGGGTGGAAAATTTTAAAATGGATCTTAGAGAGATAGGATGGGATGGAATAGATTGGATAGATCTGGCTAAGGATAGGGACAACTGGAGGGCTCTTGTGAAAACGGTAATGAACCTTCGGGTTCCATGAAATGCTGGGAAATTCTTGAGTAGCTGCAGAATTGGCGGCTCCTCCAGAAGGGCTTAGTTCCATGAGTAAGTAAGTAAGTAAGTAATTTTCATCTGATGAGGCTGAAAAGACTCCGAAAGCCACAATAAAGCCACTCCTGAAATTAGATTCCACATCAATCCGAAAGAACTCAATTTCCTGAACAGGTGCCTTGCTGGTTTCTGAAATGAAATTCCGTGTAGGAATGTTCTGAAGGATTACATCAAGAAACATGAACGGTGAATGCGTGATTATAGGCTTCGTTTCCTTAGAAGCTCTGTGATGATCACGCTGATATTGTAAATATTAAACAGACATCTTCTGAAGACTGTGAGGATAAAATTCTATAACAAAGAATCTTTAAAATTTTAGAATTAGATAACCCCAAGACAATTGTACACATACAACCACATGTTGCCTACATAATTATGAAGAGTTTTCCATACGTACACACATATAAAATAATATACGAGGATATATTTACATTCTATGTACTTGCGTCCATGAAAGTATATACAGATCTGTATGAACACATGCAGACACATGAACATAATTTTAAGTAAGTATATATATACAGAGTGCCTCAGGAGTAAAGGTCAGTATTCTGGAAGGTCATAATATCGGTCATTCTAAGCAAAAATGTATAATGTACACATGTCCTATTCCGAACGGTTTCCGAGATAAGACTATTTCACTGTACAGTTCCAAAATTGTTGATAAGGAAAAGTTACTACGTAGTGTTTCCAAGACCGGTATTTATTGTTCAAGTGACAAAGTTGGTACAGTTTACCTAGTGTGATATATTTTCGAAAATTCCACCGTCAACAACAATGTACTTTGTAACTCGTGTGAGGACATAGCGTGTTATATTCATTGGTTGAATCCTGTTGTGTGTTCCAAATATATGTAGAAAATATGTTAACAATCACACAACAAATATACTCGTTTTAATATTATACAATCAGGCTTTTATATATAGCAATACGTACAGTTATTGAACTATCGATAGGGATCCATACCAGTGCAACGTGTCACATTATGTTAGTCTACAATATGACAAGTTGCACTGGTATGGATTCGTACCGATATTTCAATGACTATACGTATCCCTATATATAACTGCCTGATAATGGTCTTGTATGACCGAAACATGTAGCAAGAATAAAGATTGAAATTAAAACGGAGTATTTGATATGTTGACGGTCTTACCGCCCTTCTTCCTTCTTCTCACGCTGGGTCGCCTCTAGTAGGTTCTTCTTTCTTGTNGTTAACATAATTCTTATATATACATGGCGTGTTGCTCATCTGTACAGTGTAGGGTGTATTGTTCGGTGAACTACCTGTATCTCGGGAACCGTTCGGATTAGGGAATAGGTACATATACACTTTCTTGCTTTTTTTTTTATTTCCAGTGGGGTGGGACTAAGTCCCGTGTACTGCGGCCACTTCTGGCCTGTTGTACCAGCCTCAGATGGTAGGTGAAGGTGATTGTGGAGCAACTGGTGGAACAAAGATTGGCAGGGGAAACCGAAGTACCCGGAGAAAACCTACCCCAGAGCCACTTTGTCCACCACAAATCCCACTTGACCAGACCCCGGGATCGAATCCGTGCCGCCGCGGTGGGAAGATAACCACTAACCGCTTGAGCTATGGGGCGGCCCCAATTTTTTTGCTTAGAATGACCGATAATATAACCTCCCAAAATATTAACATTTCCTCTTTGGTCATACTGCATACATACACTATATACATGTATGTAGGTTTTTGTATCAACATAGAAAACAACACAGGTATATACGTACATTGAAACCTGTACACCTGCTAACACACAATTGTATTGTAACAGAATTGACCAACGCGTTGCCAGGCAACGGCTCTGTAAACAACCAAGTACGCCACTACGTGCGCCCTTCATGTGCTTACTTAATGAAATATATCCATATATTAAGCCCTTAAGTAAAATGTACACGAAGATTTATTATTTTACATAATATTCATCAGTACCTTACTTAAACTGTATACGTACGTTCCTCTCTACTTCACTTTATCAAAGCTACAATCGCCATTCACTGATGGTGGAACCCGTAACAACTGCAGAGGAGGAAGCAGACTTGGTCCAATAATAAAAGTCGTCGAACACAAGATGGAACTTATCGCAGCACTGAAGGCTGTGTCGTGAGTTGAAGATGAAACCAGAGAACCTTGTTAATCGGAGCTGCAGCTGTAGGCACAAGCTGAGATGCAGGTTGGATGTTCATCGTGGCCAAGCACTCGTGACAATGGTGTAGAAATTAGCTACCGAAACAGCTATCCGGAGTACAGGTGAGCGGTTAAAAGTTTTCTGTCTGTATCTTTACTAAAGGAGAAAGAGACTTGGAAACATAAAGAGGAAAAAGCAACGAAGACAAAAATGTTCTCAGACTTAATAATGTAGGTATGAAAGTAGCTATTTTAATTTTGGCGAGAATCATGTCCACATTTTCATAAATAATGGAAATTTACTGTATTTTTTTTTATCATATCTCATTCCTGCTTTCTTCTTTTGGAATTATGACATACGGCCACTACAAGAGCATTATTTTGTTGCTCTTATGAAGCATAACTCACCCGGGCTCTGAGTGCTGTATTCTTACCTGAGAGAGACGTCATAAAGCAGGGATGAAATAATTACAAAATAGGGAGATCATACTTTTTTCTCACTTCTAAAAATATTATGAGGTTATTAATTCAAGGGAAGCCGTTGGACAGGCAACACTGTTCGAGGAAATGAGAAGTGTATGCAGAATTTTAGTCGGAAAAACTTGAATGAAGAGACAATCCAAGATATTAAGCGTACTTGGAAAATTAAGAACAACATCGAACTTAAAGATGCCTGGTCTGAGTTTTTGGTATGCAGCTATTTCAGAGAAGAAATATGTGACATGCTATGAACACGGAAGTTAATATTCGAACTATTTGAATGTCCGGATTATAGTGATTATCAGGAGTCGTGACAGCGCAGTCAGTACAGTAACTAGCTACAAGCTGGACGGCCGAGGGGACAGATTTCGAGTCCTAGCAGGTGCAAGATTCTCCTCTCCACGTCGTCCAGGCCGGTGCCGAGGACCACACAGACTCCTATCTAATGGGTACCGGAGATATTTCCCCGGATAAAGCGGCCGGAGCGTGAAGCTTATTATTCACCTCCAACTACCACTGAGGTTAAGAATACGTAGGATCTGTACATCCATTTCCAAATACGCGTAATACTTGTCTCCAAAAGTTACTGAAATATAATCATAATCTTTAGGGCCGTTTCCTTGAAAATCGCCTTTTTTATTTGAACCCATCTGAAAGGCTTTTATATGCTGTTGGAATAGTCAGATTTACCGGACACTGAGTTAGTTTGGACAAGTTCTGAACATCAGATCTAAACAAAACCTCTCAAACCGTCCAGACTCTAGCGAGGCGTACATCTGTGCAGACATCTGTACTTATATAGAGACAAAGAAACACTGTGTAAGATGTTTTGTTTTTGTAATGGGCGGGCCTCGGAATTTGTAAATCCGTCAAAAGCTCTTGACAGGTAAATACAAGTGGACAACATTTATCAATTTGTGTTGGTGACTTAACACACTTGATATAAGCACCAGGCTGCCTAACAGTGTGTTACTAACAATTATTTGAACACGTATCAAACATTTTGATTAGTATTCCCAGTGCGTTAAAAGATGCATTGAATTTAACCTGGAGTGGGTCTCATTCGAGTCTTCAGTGTAGTCAAAATAGATGTGATCAAATCAAGGAAGATGATATACCTGGGGCATTTAGTGCATATGGTGACAAAAATATTAATATTAATAAGAAAAACTGTTCTAGGAAGAAACCAACATACGTACTTAATGAGAAAGCAGTATTAAACTGGATCTTAAAGACTCATGGTGTGTTTGGACCGGAATAAGAACCGTCTGTTCTAGAATAGGGTCAAGATCAAAACTCTTGTAAACATCGTAAAAACCTTCAGGTTCCATGAAAACTAAATAAACTCTTTCGCGACTCCCGATTTTATAATAATAAATCCATAACGTGCAAGTAGGTATTCGAATTTATTTCCAGTTGTTTACTTTTTACCATGCAAAAGTATCAAGATTCAATATGATTGTGTTTGAGCATCCTGTTACATTGATATATCACTCACCCATTCACCATATTGAAAAAGCAAGTGAAGGTATCCCTGTAAGAGGCCGTGGAGGCCAATAGGGTTGTGAGATGTTGAGGTTCTCACATTTTCTAGACAATCGGCTCAAAGATGGCGGTAAGGTTGTCAGTCCTACGCGCCGGCCGCGCTTTGTCCCTAAGAATATTCCAAGAATATTCCTGGTACTCATTTCTGTTAGAGGCCTAGTCGACCCCAGGGCCATAGTGCGGCTGGAAGGATCGGGTCAATTAAAAAAATCCAACAACCTCATTGGGACTTGAACCCACGACCTTCTGTAATCTCTCCTTAATTTAAAATAACATTAAAATCGCAGTAAATTGCTACATGTTTCGGCCCTACTTAGCCATCTTCAGGAAACTGTTCACGTTATGAAACCGTAGATCTTACTAGATCTTAAGTCAATACACTTCGATGTTATTGCATTAACGGTGTTTATATTGAAATATATATTTTTTTAGAACAAAACTTTTTTTCCTTCTCCACGCTATTTTTCACTTGCGGGATCCATGTTTGTGCCCCCTTCGTATGTATGTTCCCACTAGTGGAGTGCACGTCACTTGTCACAAACATGGAAGCCGCAAGTTTAAAATGTCGTCGGAACGCAGAAACAAACGTACGTATTTTAGTGTCAACAATGTAAATGAAATAGCTTTAAAATATGTTGACTTAAAATCTAGTGCAGTGCGATTGTTCCGAAAAGTGAACATAATGCCTGAAGATGGCCAAGTAGAGCCGAAACATATAGCAGTTTATTGTGATTTTAATGTTATTTTAAATTAAGGAGAGATTGTGAACATGTTTAAGTTGTATTAAAGAAGGACGTGAATGCGTGAGTGATCAAATTTTAAAATTGAATCCTATAAAAATTTGTCACTACACTACATGTTTCGACCTACTCTTCCTTCATCAAGTGAGTTGAAATGTTAATATCACGCTGTACACTTAATAGGCAACAGATATGCCAAAAAGTAAAATACATGTGGCATAGAAGGAGAAAATACAGTGACTTCATTTAACATTACTTAATCCGTTCCTCTTATACCTTACGGTGTCGAGGTTATTTTTTTCATTTTGATCATTTTACAGACGGTAGGACTCCTTGTACGAGTGATCAGCTCGTTGCAAAGCCTCTACCTAAACACAGGACAACACAAACACATACACGTACCAAACATCCAAATCTTGTGTGGGATTTGAACCCACGATCCGGCTTCCGAGTGAGCGGAAACAGTGCATGCCTTAGACCGCTCGGCTACCGTGACCGGCGATTTCATTTAAAAGCGCTGTAAATATGAAAACACCAATCGCAGTAACGCTGAAGGCACAGAAATTCCACGCACCTGATTATAGCCAAGTAGGTCGAAACATGTTGTTCAGTGACACATTTTAAAAGGAAGTAATTTTAAATCTTGATATTGTTGCATGGTGGACAGTAAAGGAAGGAAAATAAATTCCAGAACAACTGCCAGGTACACCATTATATAGTTAAGTCACTGGAATTAACGGTTCCTGTTTCACTACGTACCGTAAGCAGCTGCAACCACATCCTCTCTCTGGATCCAACATCGTCTCACTCTCTGATCGTAGTCCAAAACACAACAGAGTCGTCACTGGGAAACTTCTATGTTATGAGTGAATTTCATAGCAATGTCAGTGTGTGCTTCAGCAAATCAAGCGTCTCGCCATGTGCTCAGCGTTGCGATGTGTGGGGGAAGAGAAGGTAGCAGAACCACAGACATGGGTGCAAATAATTGTGATCTGATACTACCCAAACACGGCCCTCTAGACTACTTCTCATCACTCTCTCCCACACCTGCATAACATGCCCCTCCAACGCCATTCAATTTGCTACGTGGACGATAAGCCAGTTACCAACTTCATCCCAGTCTCCCGTGAGTCGTGTGAGGCTTGATGCAAACCCACAGTATGAGTTGAAGGTGTAGGAATCTTCATTTCTAGCTTGTATTGTACCACAGCACAGTCACTGAGAATAACACTGTAAGAATTGTTAAACCTAGTTTAAATTTTGTGTTTCTTATGCATAACGAAAGTGACATTTTGCTCAAACCCAGGCTTGGCTTCCTTGGAAGGACGGAGGACTGGGAAATTTAATATCGGATAAATTAATTGAGAGAATATCGATGCAAACGTTTCTATTAATTTTAAGGGACTAATTGACTCCGAAAATTTTACTTCATGACAGTTTTCAGGAAGTTGTAGTGAAGTGAGGCAATTTTCATAAGGTCAGAAACGGGAATTTGAAGAATTTGCCTTTGAGAATGTGAATCGCCTGCCAAGTACAAGAGGCAAAGCTCAGAACACGAACTGTTCTGACAATATGAACAAGGTTCTTCGAGCCCTATTGGCAGTTTTTGACACAAGTTTGAAATTCGAATAGAAATGAAAGGGTTGCTGTGAGACAAAAATATTTCTTTTTTAGTCCAAAATATGTTTCGCGCCTAAATAGGATATAATCAAATAATTCTTTGGGAAATACACAGATAGTGACGGATTTCATTTAAACCAAACTGTTAATGTACTCGTAAAACATTTTATTTGCTAGTTTTTTTAATTCGCTTAGCGGGGGGTGGAGTCCAACTGGGTCCACTCGGCACGGCGACCACTGATTGGCCTATTGTAGCCTGCCCCGGGTGATTATGATGATGGAGAATTTTGTGGAATGGAGATTGGCAGGGGAAATCGAAGTACTCGGAGAAAACCAGCCCCAGCACTTCTTTGTCCACCACAAATCCAACTTACCAGACCCGGGATCGAACCCGGGCCGCCGCGGTAGGAAACCAGCGACTAACCACTTGAGCTGTGGTGCGGCCTTCTTTGCTAGTTACATTTGGTCCCATCCGACATAATACTATGTATATTTTAGATTTTAAATTTGGTTTAAATTGTATTAAAACAGCACACAAAGAAGATTCCTGAATCCACTACTATCAGACCAGCTTCAAAATTAGGTCTCGCAGGGATTTTCTCGTTGCAATGTTTCAATATAATTTTTAAACCTTAATTCAAATCTGAAGCATATTTAATATTGTCGGATCAGATCAGTTGAAACTAGAAAAATAAATTTACATGTATACTGACACTGTAGTGCATATGTACTACATCATCATTCGTGTATTTTCTCAGGAATAACCCGATAATAGCCAATCTAGGCCGAAATATATTGTGAACTGATAAATAAAAACATTTGTTTGCCTAACGGTAAACACTTCGTTGCTTTTAGAAGCACACACAGAACGCAACACTCAAGTTGCTAAATTTGACTTTTCGAAATCACTCTGATAAGACAACACAACCTCCACATCCAGCTCGTAACACTGAAGTAGAGATGGTTATAGGGTAGTTAAGCAAGCAGCTCAAATTATACACTGATCTCTAGAAGCGAGTTCTGTACAGGACACAGGCGTCCTACAGCTTGCCTGCCTGCACCATTGAGGCACTCTCCGGCATGATAAGGCGCTAAACTGGCTCCCTAGACGATATATGTCCGGCTAGCCACCTTCGTAAACGCCTCCCTTCCTTTCTAGTACCCAGTCTAAATGCTTAGAAGTCTACTGCCTGCCTACGTAGCTGATAACCCAGGTGAACAGAACCAACCTGTCGCCTTAGCAATCCATCGGGCTATCCAGAAGCTAGTGAAACTCCCAGAAGGACTTCCTTGTCTGCCAGTCTAGGCTCATGCATGACGTAACACCATCAGGTTCAGCGACGCCTTCCTTGCTCTCATGCAGCCCGCCTGTCCTACACTTATGCCTAATTCGATAGACTTTGTGTCTCTGTCGTAAGTACGTGACTGTAGGCCTCAGACGATAGATTCCTATCTGATAACTTCAGCGTCTGGCATATGCCCTAAATTTCTGCGTGTCTGCCTACAGCGTTGCCATTCTACCTGCCTGCCAGACTACGTGTGTCTGTCTTTATTATTTATGGAACGAGGACGGCCTTTGTAGTTTAGCGGGGTCAGAGTTCCTGGCTACAGATCCAGAGGTCCCGGGTTCGATTCCCGGTTCTATCAGATATTCTGAGAAGTAATGGGTCTGGAACGAGGTCCACTCAACCTCGTGAGAATAACTGAGGAGCTATTTTAATGAAATATCGGCTCCGGTCTAGAAAACCGAGGTTAACGACCGTGGAGATTCATTGCGCTGACGACGCGACACCCTCTATCCGCAAAAGTTGGCACTAACTTCGCCGAAAAGCGGAAGTTGCTCGTTCGGTATAGTTCGCTTGTGGACTACAGGCCAAGGAGTTTGTTTTTTGTTTTGTAACGACACTCTCAGAGACTCTGACTAAATGAATTGACAATAATGAATAATGAATTTAAAGAAATGCGGAAGGAAGCAATCATGAACTAATCTGAGGCACTGTCAGTACGAGGTACCAGAAATGCCTGGAGAGACTGAGGAAAACCGTGAAGAGCTGAGGACATTCGGAATATCCGGACGAGTTCGGAACCGGATAAATCCGTAACACAACTGACCGCTGTAATGCGATCCTGGTATAGGCTACAGACAATACATCACGTAATTTTACGTGAAATCCTCGTTGAAAACTCACACAAGCAAAATTGATCATTTCATTAGCAATTGATTGATGATAGAAAATTTATTTGTCGCACTGTAACTACGACATTAATTTTACATTTTAACAAGGACAATATACGAATATTTGCTGTTTCGCATTCGGAAGCGTTCTGTACCGTTTACAGATTATACTCACTGAGAGAGTCCATTATAACGTTTAATTAATACAGTTGAAACAAAATTCGAAACGGTCGAATTACAGTCGTTTAAAATGGAAATTTAAACCCATTCATCAACAAGCGACTGCATGTTTACGCATGACGAATACAGTTACTGGTTTTATCTTGAACACAGCATCATTGACATTAATAGCTTCATTGCGTTTTTAAAGTAAGAAGTCTCAGATGACAGGCGGAGAGCATGAATTTAAAAATTAAACAATGCTCCACTCCTGTGTTCCAAATTTAGTTACAATGAAGTTTTCTGTCATTCCGACCATTCTAGTTCTACGGCCTTCATGAGGACACATACGCACTAATTAGTTGATAGTAAGAAGGTCATTCATGTCATTGTTCTAACTGGAGATTGAGACATAGTACATTCTTCTATAAATCTACGGTGGAAATATTAATGTACGCACAGCGAACATTCTATAAACTGAGGTGATGGCGAAATTTACGTTCACTTTTGTATGCCACATAAAGCCCATTATCCCTTTTGGTCAAATAATAGATACATAAACATCGGGTTCAAAATCTTAGCCTGTCAAATTCAGATCAGAATTTAAGTTTCGTAAGTTAGATCCTTAACGATACAATTTCTCATCTGCAGCTAACTAAAGAATAGTAAACATACGTTATAAGGGACTAACAGGGCGGATACTCCCAGGTATCGCCAATGTAAGCTGTAACCGAGGGAAGGAATATTCATGAATGTACATCACTGAATACTTAGTAAATACACGCAATAAGTATATAAACACACAATGTGATTATGTTGTCACGTGTATTAGTGATTATAGACGGGGTATGGGTTAGTGATTCAATTTATTGGCAACTTAAGAAATGTTAACTATAAGTAATTATAATGCTCTCGGTAATTTATGCACTCGTCTTCTCATTGCAGAACGCACTAAGACTTCTCAGTCTGCCATGTCTTCAATAGTAGTTGCCTGGTAGCGGCTTCCAATGGCGGACGTTCCTCTTTCTCCGGGTTCCCGAACTACCTCCTGCCTCAGCTACCAACTTCTCACAACAGCTCAAATTCAGTCATTCACCGAATCACTACACTCTAATGCACTGAACTAATTAAATTCAACTTCGTTCCTCCACTTAACGGCTTCCACCTACTTCACGTCACTTCACTCAACCGACTAGAACTGGACACTTCAGTCTCTAAAACGAGGGTAAGAGGAATTACGAAAAAGAACTGCGTAACACAGGGATTTAGTTACACATATAATATTCATAAATATTAATCGCATACGTCAAGTTCTCTTACAAAACCTGGAATGTTTGTTCTGTCATTTTATTTGTAATCCGTATGTTCAATAAATGCTCGTACCAAATTAATATATATGTTAATTGCTCATATCCATACACAGCTTCTCGTTATTTAGTAAAACGTTTATTATAAATTAAATAAAAATGAAAGAAATATTCTCTTCTTCACCCAATATCGTTATTTCAATTTCTGTATAATAATCAGTATTAGTTATGGTTCTTACCGCCCTTTCTCCTCCTCCTTGCTTCTTAGTAATTCACACTGGGTCGCCTCTTTAGGTTCTTCTTTCTTGTTGCTAAATTTATCTCAGGGTTATTTTAAAGGAAGGGGTTTTGTTGATTTGGTAGAGCTGAGTACCTCTTATCTCAGAGCCTTGAACGGGCCACAACTTAGAAAAGGAATAAATTAAACACAACAAATCACAAGCACTTCTCAAGTTTGGACGAATTATATTGAACACTTGTTTAACCACTTTTGATACACTTTCAATGTCAGTAACCTTTATGTCTAACTGCTTCGGAGCCCGGTGTGTAACTTTTTGCGGCTAATTCTAACGACCCCGTTTTCCGAATTTACGTCTGTTTCTCATGAGTCCCCTTTCCGACTGATGCTAAAACATGACGCTTCCTCAAACCTTCAATTCCTGCTTTCACCAGCGTCACTGCTTTGTCACACCCTTAAATTTTAGTGATTGGCTAATTTTGAAAAATAGGAGTATCTTAATTAGATATTCCTCCACTCCGTTTAAGGCTTACAAGCGTTTAAGGATTTTTGACTCCAACGTATTTCTGTCAGAAAGTGACAAATGCTTAAGCGTCGCTTGGGCCCTAAAAACTTCACTCTTTTTAAGTTATGGCATGCACAAACTGCCAAGTATTGAATTTACAAAAGATTTCTTTACCCTATTCTTTAACGCAGCTTGCACTAATAAACCTTTGACGGGTGTCTTCCTGTTTCTTGTTGTAAGCTTGGGAAACGCTTACCCTTACATACAAAAATTTACCTACGTCTCACTACCCTTTTTAACTGCATTTCATTTTGAACAATTAAGCTTTCAAATTAATAAAGTTGATTACATTAAATAAGTTGCGTAGCAGTGGAACGGTTACATCGTATACAAGTAATTCGTGACCTAACAAGGCAAAATGAAATCACGCGAAGAAATTATGACGCCATAATTTTTTACATTGATACTACATTTTACGGATAGTGTTACTGCATCTTGCAATTACTAAAAAGTATTTGTTGAAAAGTATATTAACTTAACTAAAATGAAAAGGGTTTCCTTCCCTTCTTTTAATTTCATAAGGGTATAGTTTAGTGGGCCGGGGGTCACGGTAGCCGAGCGGTCTAAGGCATGTACCGTCTTCACTCGCTTGGAAACCGGGATCGCGGGTTCGAATCCCACTGAGGCCACGGATGTTTAGTTTGTGTGTCTGTTTTTTCTGTGTTTATGTACAGGTAGAGGCCTTGCGACGAGCTGATCACCCGCCCAAGGAGTCATACCGAATGTGTAAGATCTAGAAAAACTTAAGTGAACGGAGAAGTTCATGGAGGTAGGCCTAGATCCACTGGGGCTGTATTGCCAAGCAAAATAATATTTTAATGGTTCCAATTTATGTCCCAGAAGACAGCACTGACAGATTGTGTACATGTTTGCAATTTACAACTTTACAAATAATGAATTCCACTTAAAACTGTGAATATATCAACAACAGAAGAAACAGTGGATGATCATGAGTGGCTACAAAAGTATGTCGCTTCATATTTAACGTACGTAGAGTTAAAATATCAACAAATTTATGTTCTCTTCTTCATAGAGAGGGACAATATCCCATCATGTTACGAAATACATTTCAAACAATTTTTGTTTGAAAGTTAGAATTAAATTCATTCATTAAAAACAGGACATGGTTATTTACGGAAGGCAACAGGTAAACACCAACAGAATAACACACACGCAATATACTTGCTGTTTTCCAAAGTTCTTTATTTGAGGTTCTATTGAAGTGGTGGAGGACAATGTGTCTCTAATCTAAGAGGGCAGCATGATAATCTTCCGGACATCATGAGACCTGCTTAGGTTATTATTGATTTCCAGTTCACAGAAAATTTACAATTTATTTTAATACTTTAGTGAAAAATAGTGCATTGATGTAGGAGCTATGAATGTGAGTGTGGGTGAACGTCAATTACAATACAATTCTGCACACAGGTTTCCTTTTCTATATTCCGCACACACACACACACACACACACACACACACACAATTACAGATACATACATGCACATACAGTCAGTCTCCACAACGTCTATAATATAACATGTCAAGGAAAATTAATTGTGATATTTATAAATGGAATTTATCCTTCCAACCATATTTTATCAGCTGATGTACGCTATCATTTCATATCTGCTGCAGAGTAGACCCTGCCTGACTTGAATTGCCGACATGACGCCAATGAATCAGACGTTCGTTTCATATATTAAGACATAAAATATAACAGAACAATTATCGTTATGTATATTTTTTAATATAATATAAAGGCTGATGTCATAATATTTTATTTTATTTGTTTTTGTATTGCATATTTCGCACGTATTGGATACCCCTCGGTGTTCGCATTACTTACTCATAATTTTGTAACACGACGTTGATACTTGTCTAACCGTGTTCAAGAAGATACTCTCGTTAGTTACTTTGCATGAGTAAACAATATTTGTTGTTGTGTGGAATTCCAGTCTAGAAAATTGAGATTAACGGCCGTTGGGGATCCGTTGCGCTGACCACGTGATGCCCTCTATCCGCTAAAGTTGATACTAACTTCGCCGACAAGCGGTTGTCGCTCTGTCGGTATAGTTCGCTTGTGGACTAGAGGGCAAGAAATTTTTGTTTTTTCTTGTTGTGTGGAATACCTCAAATTTTCATATTAATCCATTTATCAACGCTCTAATTCTTAAGTTGGCCACTTCATTCTTCTCTCTATCTTGCTTTCAATAATGCAGAAAGTGACGAAGACAAAACATACAGAACGAGAAGATTGGAGCATAAGAACCCGGAAGGAAACGCCAGGAAAACTGAGCGAGTAAAACACCGAAATTTAAAAACTGAATATTATGCAAGATTTGAGGTTTTCACGGCGGTGAATATGAAGAAAGCAGTTTTTTGGGATGTGGCACCGTATAGATGTGGTGTTAACCGACGTTTCGGAGGAACGTATCGCCTCCATCTTCAGGGTAGAAGGAAAAATAAGAAAATCCGCAAGTAAAGAGACCGTGAGAACCGGTACAAACAGACGTACCGGTACGTACCGGTACCCGTTCTCACGGTGTCTTCGCTTGTGGATTTTCTTATTTTTCCTTCTAACCTTTAGATGGAGGCGATACGCTCCTCCGAAACGTCGGTTAACACCACATCTACACAGTGCCACATCCCAGAAGACTGCTTTCTGAATATAATGCGTTGACCATTATAAAGAACTGAGGTTTCTACCAATTTTAAGTGAGACGCAGCTGTGTCAAGCTCTTTATGACGTTTGACTTATTAGCATTGTCAGTATGCAGTAAGGAAATGTTGTGCTATACAAAAATGAATATATATAAACATCGGCCCAACACGTATCAGACAAAGCAATGTAGAGGTAAATCTAGGAAATTGTATCCTGGAGGTGCTTGGTTCTAATCTAGGGCAGGAACACCTATTGCACACGGTAGAATAGTTGGTTGAGGCACTATGTTACAAGCCGGAAGATCACGTGTTCGAGTCTCGATGAGGTGAATTCTTTTCAGTTGACCTAATCCTTCCAGCCTCACTATGGCCCTGGAGTCGACTCAGCAGGGCGGCCGGCGCGTAAGGCTGATAAACTTTCCGCCATCTGTGAGCGAACTGTCTAGATAAGGTGGGAACCTCGACGTCTCACAACCATATGGGCCTCCGTAGCCTGTTATGGGGAGAGCTTCATACTGCATCATGCACAGCAAAAATCAATATTCTGTTGCCCACGACACAGTCTTACGAACGTGGGTCAAAATTACTTATTCACACTTTCGTTTAAATTATGTGGGTGGCCATAGAGATATTCCAGCAAAGGTTTAGGGTCTATTATAAACTGAAAATTTTCTTTCGCCATAGCATACAGAAGGCTGTGGGAATGATCGTACACTTCTACAATTGGACTCGCTAGTTCTCGAGTGCAGTCTCCATGTTGTGGAGTTTTATCCTTTCAGGCAATACGAAAATATCAGGCCTACACAATAATTCAGAGGCATCGGCATTTTGTATTACATCAAGCCATTAGACACCTTGTAGTCTGTAAATTGTTTAATTCGTCAACCTAGTTTTCCTATTCAAGGTTTACTAATTTCTCTGTCATTCCTTTCTTGTTGGAAGCTTAATTCGATGGAGGCGAGTGTCTTCAATCTATTTTCGGCCAAGACCACGGTTTGAGCATTACGATAATTTGTAAATCTTTTAACATGGCCGCGCCATAGCTCATGCGGTTAGTCGCTGGCTTCTCACCGCGGCGGCCCGGGTTCGATCCCGGGTCTGGTCAAGTGGGATTTGTGGTGGGCAGAGTGACGCTGGGCAGGTTTTCTCCGAGTACTTCGGTTTCCCCTGCCAATCTTCATTCCACAAATTGCTCCACAATCACCCTCACCTATCATCTGGGGCTGGTACAATAGGCCAGAAGTGGCCGCAGTACGAGGAACTTGGTCCCCCCCCCCCCACTAGCAATTACAGAAACCTTTTTAACAGCATCTTGAATGCTTTTCTGAAATAAGTCTTACACACAGGAATAAATTTCATTCATGTATTCCTAAATTTTGTTGTTAGTTTTGGAAGCTTCATAACTACACACAACTTTCAAATTGTACGTACTGCATGCAGCAAAGTTTAACTGTGCAGAGTGCACCATACTTCACCGGAATCTTATTACTGCGAAAGTGTACTGGAAAATAATGAGTTCAATCACAATATTTACATAAGGGTTCTACTTCAGGCTCTCAGTCCAACCTGTCGATTCAATTTCAGAAAAATTTCCATGCTTCTATATTCTTTAAACAACAGACTACTCTGCAGCATATATGATAAGAGAAACGTATTTATTATCTCATTCATATAACATTCTGCTAACATTCTAATATGTTTACTTTTATTTCCTTGAAGGTTCTTACCTCTAGAACTGGAACTACGAGTGCCTTCATTGAGTTCCTGAAGTTGCAGTTATAACCTCACTTCACCAGTTGACCTGTGCGATCCCCGAGGACTAGGAACTAGTCTTACTTTAATTTTTCCGTTTCATATAATTTTCCTCTTCTTGAATACTCCGTTAATAGTCATAGACATCTTGGTAAAAATGTGAAATTTTCCTAGAAAAGCCAAAATTATATAATTTTTGGATGTTGTCTCAGTCTAGCCACACAACAAAATTTCCCATTCCTCATAAGATTCCCATTTGGCACCTCAGTAAAAATTTTATTTCACAGCCTTTCTGAAATTCTAATACTGGCGACCTTCTGAACAAAAATAGAAAACGGATATTATTCATGAAGTAGAAAATAGGCAATATGTATTACAATTGGATAAGTATATCTCATAAATTAGTGTAAATTAATATTACTTTAGGTTACCAGAAGGTACTAGCCTCTTCGCGCATGCTTAAGATAACGCAGACAACAAAATAACAATTCTCGTGCCATGCAGTGTTGATGTGGTGTTCAGAACTGACAGTTGTATCATTCTCAGCACCACTGAACAATAATGGTATGTGTTTCAGTTCCAAACATACTGCAGTAGCCTCAAGTGATACCAACTTTACACACGTAACGGATTTGATGATTCTTCATACGCACTTTAAGTCATTTTAACTATGTAGTGATTAAATATTGGCAGCAGAAGCCAGTGCAAAACGGAGCAGCAACTTTTGCTGAAAGGGAGATTGAAGCTCATCTTACTCTTGTAATGAAACTGAGATAAGTTTGAAGAGCGATCAGGCCTTCATGTGCCTTCAAGATTAAAATTTGAATACTAATAAATCTATGTGAAACCGAAAATTGTATAAGTCCCTTTTAATTCTGGTTCGAAATACATTAACATATATGATATTATGTATATATTTATTTTTTTCCCTCACAAAAATATACAGGCATATAGATATTTTTTCTTTTGAACTGGGAAAACTTTCAATTTTTGTGCCACCTTTCATGTATATTCAAATGAGCGTGGATGCAGTTTAGACTGCCACTGAAACCACTGACTCGACAGGTATATTCACGTCTTTGGAGCGATAATATTTTCACAAAACCAGTTACTCTTCAAATTTTCAGCTTTTCTTGAATGACTCCAATTGCAGAGGAACGATGAATTCATAAGATTCAGACAAAATGGTGGCGAATACAGTGTTGTTATCTTGAAGCTTATTCTACACAATTGCTCCTCGTTGGGTAAAGGAGAATTACGAACTTTGATTGCATAGTATTCCACTCCAAAAGTAACACGTTGTTATTATTGATGATGTTCGGTTTTCGTCTCTTCAAACTTCCAGTCACATTCAAACTGCATGAATTACTAAAGACAATCTGTAACCCTATGGACAAACAAGTTCGAAGTGTAGCAGTCATTGTTTATTTAAGGGCACAAGATAGGTTTCCTGTGGTCAGCACGGATTCTCCACATAATTTTGGTCGTCATTTTCGTCGTACACTCTTCTCCAAACATAAGTTACTTAACACTATAATTCCATGAGATCCGATTATAATAGACAAAACTTCAACTCAGGGTTCCACATAATCGACTTCGCACCATTAATTAATGTGAACAAAACGTTTATCATACTGCAGCTTTTGCTTTACTTAAAGGGAAGGTAATGGCTTACGTTGACTGGTTATGGGCAATGCCTACAAAGGTTTGCAGTTAAAAACTGAAACTACAAATTACTTTCATTCAATGTGGTCTGAGAGTTTCGTTGCTTATTCGTGTTGGACCGTAATGGATTATAGGCTACAGATTATCATCTTAATATTCGCAATGGACACAGTATTTTCAAAATATATCTCCTTAGTTATTATCCAGTATCACCTATATTTAAGACTCTGGAATCATGGCAGTATGTCTTCCAATCCTTATAATAATTCGGACAAGACTAAGAAATATATGTGTCTTCCATTTGGGCACTAAGTAACTTCGAAGCCATATGATACAACGCAAGTCACGAGCACCACCGCAATAAACATAACGAAATTCCTTGCACCGTATCTACTTGTAGCCACACCATGCGGAGATGCACTGTCGTCGGCCATGACACTACTGGCGACAACAACACCTCCGCGGACAACACCGGGATTGGGTTCCGGTGCTGGGGCAGAACAAGCGGCAGGCCCTGGATCACTTGCTGAGTAGTTATCAGGACCGCCGTTGCAGCGCTGGCTGTGTTCGCCAAGACAGGCAGCGTAAGCGATGGCATGAGGAATGTAACTCTGGTCAAAGGAACCAGAGAAGAGCTGAGACGCTAGCGGACCCTGCCAAAAAGCAAATGGCGCTTTTTAATGGCAATTGTGAGTACAGACGAATACCCACATTATCCATTGCCAAAAGAAAAGCATTACAATAACAAAATTATGTTCAGTATGTTAATATGTTGTAAGTTGTATAGAACATCGTACAAAAACTAGCTTCATAGTCTCCCCTCTTCGGCAAATTTTAAAAGGTTTTTCAAATCAAAGAAGGTGAGATTGGTGGATATGTGACACTCGTAATGTAACTGCATGAACAATTTTAATCTGAAACAATCCAATTACCAACTCGAACGCCGTTTTAGTCACTGATATACGTGACAATACCATATAATTATGGCAAGTATTTAGACCATTTAACCTGTTAGGCACCATTCTACTCAAAATCTGATACCAACGCCAACGTTGTCAATTAAAATATGACATTGTCACACGGATAGCCTTTCCTTTTTTTTCCGCTTAGTGGGGGGTGGAGCCTAACTGGGTCCAGTCGGCACGGCGACACTGATTTGCTTATTGTAGCCTGCCCCGGGTGATTATGATGATGGAGAATTTGGTGGAATGAAGATTGGCAAGGGAAACCGAAGTACTTGAAGAAAACCGGCCCCAGTGCCACTTTGTCCATCACAAATCCCACTTGACAAGACCCGGGAACGAACCCGGGACGCCGCGGTGGGAAGCCAGCGACTAACCGCTTGAGCTATGGCGCGATCTTAGCCTTCCCTTACGTATATGACTGATAACTTCCAGTCACTTAAACTTTGTAGCACAACTATTAAATTATTTTTACTACCTGACTGACTACGTAACTAATTGATTTCAGGAAGCAGAGTCCTTTTTCAGAAGCGGATAGTAACTCATCTGTTGAATATATTCTTTCACTTTATGTAACCCGAAATTTAATTACAGTTTTTACAAGAACCCGCCACTAGATGCTGTTCTAGAACTGCTGAATTATTAAACCTCATCTATTTTTAAGACCATTAATGCACACTCTGCATTATGTCCTCCTTCGAGTCATCCTGTTAAAATTGTATATAAATATCTTACCGTCCCTGTCGTGTTACATGCTCCGCCCATCCCATTCTCATTAAATACGTCTCCCTATTTATGTAAGTTTATAGCGAAGAATAGAAATCACAATATCCTCACTATCCGTCGTAAGATAAAAAAAGGTAAGGCTATCCCTGTAACAGGCCGTGGAGGTCCATAGGGTTGCGAGAGGTCGAGGCTCCCATATCTTCTGGACAGTCGGCTCGCAGATGGCTGTAATGTTGTCAGCCCTATGCGCTGGACGCCCTTTACCCCCACCCCCCACCCCCAGGAAGATTTCTGGTACTTATTTCTGTGAGAGGCTGAGTCGACCCCCAGGGCAATAGTGCGACTGGAAGGATTAGGTCAATTGAAAAAAAATCCACCTCATGGGGACTTGAACCCGTGACTTTCCGGCTTGTATCACAGTGCTTCAACCAACTACGCTACGGCTTGCCCCCAGTTTCCTTCGTACTACCTGAAAATTTACATTCATTACACACCCACATAACAAATAATATAGCACCTGAACAACAAAATTCAGGTGATTTAGAGTGGCAAAAACTGGCTATTCGACGCTGAATTCGAAAATCAGTTAAGAAAAAATGTCGGTTCCTCGACGTTTCACAACGTTATGGGCCTCCACGACTTCTTATAGGGATAGCTTTATATTTTACCTTATAAGATTCCTAAAAGAATTATTCAGTATCAGCTATGTAGAGTCAGTATAGAGAATTCTCATTGATCAGCCCCCTCTACGTTCTCCTTGAACTGTTGCGCTTGCCATGTCAGCATATTTCTCCGTATGTTCACAGCCGTGTAGTTACTTTCTTGGCATGGATTTTGGAAGTGATATTGAAGACACGTTTTGTAGTATAGGACTTAGGTCGGAGAGGAATGCAACTGTAGCAGTGAGATGGGAGCCTCAGACGCCCTCACTTTTATTACTCACGGAATCGATGTCTGTGCTCTAACTCTAACTTACCTGGGCATAGATTGGGACATCTTCTCCCCCATGAGTGGCCCATTGTCGGGGCACAGCAGATCCATGCACGGAATTGCGGCCCGCCGTCTCTGAGGAGGAGGAGTTGCTGGGCACAGGTCGAGGCTGGGAGAAACCAGGTCCGTTGCCATAGAGCAGAGTGGAGTAGGGTAAACCATCCACATCTGACGTTTTGCTGTCTATTCCTGCAGCAGACATACATATCTCAGATTGAGCTTGAAAATTATGCATCATCATCATTTGTTACGAATTCCATGGAGAAGATGCTGACAGTCCCTCAAATTCTCAGAAATTTCTGTCTTTTATGGAAACTGAAATTTCAAATGGCTCGTCACAGGAACATATATTGAGAAAGTGTAATATTTTGGGCGTGAACAAATGAAGGAGAGTGAGATGGGGAAATATAAAGCAAACGTAGAAAGGACAGAAATATCATGACATTAGTTGGGGAACCTGTAGGCAACCTGGGATACTTGGGCTGAGGTGGGATAGTGTTAACAAAATGGACGTTGAAGTAATAATGTTAGGTTAGGTTTATCTGACCCGCTTATCCAGTGATCTACTCCAGTCCACAACTGAATGAACGAACCTTCATTTTCCATTAAAAACAGGGATCGTTTGACTAATTGAGCAACTATTAATTTCTGAAAACAATTCTGCTCTAATTTATTAGTCTACAAATAATTACTGTAATTGATTTGTTAAGTAGCTCTGTCCGAGAACAAAATCATTAACGTTTACAGTGCACGCCTGTTGACCTTGTTGACTGAATGCAGAGAGTCCTCAGGAAGGCGCTCAGCTATCGAGAAGAGCGAATCTGTCCCTGCTGACCAGTTACTGGGATAACTTATGGACCATTTTCAGGCAAATCATATAACTTTTCTGCCGGAATTTCTGAACACACCTCTAGCGCACTAGGACTTGTCATATCTTCGGACGGTAGCAGGAAGTGACATCGATCACTGCAACAACCACGGCACCAGCTGCCGTCGCTCTCACATCTCCCTTCACATTTTGATTTCTCTTCTAGATCATGGATTAGTAACTCCTGTCCAGAGATGAAACAATTCAGTCTCCTGGGAATGACGGTCTGTAGTATTCTAGGTACGTACCAGAGTTCAAACAATTATACAGCATCATATTCCAGAAGACAATAACATTAATTCTAACAACAGCGAGAGCATCATATCTAAAGAAAATCGTGGAATGTTGAAACGTTGCTAGGCAACGACCACGAAACAAGCAACTATACAACAGCCTCTGCTTTCAGAGAACTGCTAGTGTTAGTCGCTTTTAGCTGTTGGTGTTAGAAGCTGGTAACTGAGGCCGGGGACAGTTCGGAGACACAGAGGAAGGAGAATGTCCACCGTTGGAAGCCGCTAACAACCAACGGTAGTGAAGATATAGCTGTGGATCCTAGTGAGTGTGTGTGTGTGTGTGTATGTAATAGTGAACTGTAGTGGCGTGCTGTATAAAAGAGTCCAATAAATCCGGTCATCAAACCAAACCCCGTCTATATTCACTCATACACGTGACAATACTCTATGGTTTGTATTCCTGTAGCTATCAATATTAACTCATTCGTTTACTATTTCTTGCAACATATATTCTTCACTGTTCCTGGGGAAGGGCCCCGGTACGCATTGGATAGGAGACTAGGTGGGCCCCAGAACCGGTCCAGCCGGTAGCCAGTCGCTAAACCGATTCTCCTATCCCCGCTCCCAAATAAAAATAGAATACAAATATATTTTAAAAGTACTGTCTTCCAAGATGTGGCGTGTAGTCCGGTAAAATCCCACCGACGTTTCAGAGAAAAATACTTCCTCTACCTGCAATGTAAAAAATTAAGCCTAAAGAGGTACAAGCAAGAAGCAGAATCAAGCTGATTTCTTGCTTCACTTTACCTTTACAACCTTGAGACCCTCAGGGCCAACAAGGTAGCACATCTGTCACCTTCACACACTCTCTCAGCCCACTCAGCAAAACAGAGACAAGTAAATCGTAAAATTAAAAATAAAAATCGTACCTAAAATTGGATTCCCTCGGGGCGTGGCCAGACCTCCAAGCGTCATCACATGCGAGTGATCGGCTGTGAGCACCAACAGCGTGTCTGCTAGGTCCACAAGAGGCAGGGCTGCCAACAGAGCGGCCTCCAGCGCTAGAGTCTCCACCAAAGCCCGGTATGCGTTGTTATAGTGATGAGCGTGGTCTATGCGACCGCCTGTGCACGAAATAAAGAAGAGTGGATGCGTCATCACTCTCATCATTATCAGCATCAGATCTTTACTTTCTAAATCAAGCTGTAGATTTGGTGGGCCTTCTGCTTACTTAGTAGCATCAGTTTTAATTAATTGTGTAACACAACTAACCGTAAATTCCCTACCTACTTAGCAAGAAAACAAAGAGACAAAATATTTAACGCCATCGAACATAACTTTCCTTCACAAAACCACGGTCACTCAGGTCTTCAAGGAACTTCTTGCTCTTTATGCCACTCAACGAATCACAGGAGCCTCCTACTGGAAGCTATCCAGGTGTTTCACAGCATGTACCCTATTCCTTCGAGATCCATTTTTATTTTATAACTTTATCTAGCGCTCTGTGATCCAAGTGCCCTCTTCTTTTCAGATTTACAACTATAATCTTCATGAACATCTCAACTCCTTCATTCATGATATATGACCGACTTTTCACTACCTCAGTAAAAAGTACGTAAAAGTAAAGCAAGCTATCCTTGTAACAGGCCATGAAGGCCCATAGAGAGATGAGACGTTAAGGGTCCCACACTATCTAGACAACCAGCTCAAAGATGGCGGCCGCGCTTTACTCCCCAGGAAAATTATTTCTTTAATTCCTGGTACTCATTTCTGTTAGAGGCTGAGTGAACCCCAGGGCTATAGTGCGGCCGGAAGGATTAGGTCAATTGAAAAAAATCCAATGACCTCATCGGTGTTTGAACCCGCTACCGCGTGGCCCTCCTAACTCAGTAAAGGGAAAAATATGCAGTAGTATTGTTCTCTAAATGTGGGTGCTATACTCCTCCGCAAGCATTCGTTACTTTCCGTGTTCCCTGAAATTTGCAGTCACCAGATAATTTTCCGTCAGGTTAACACGCACATCAATAACGGTACCACTCACATCAATGCACCTAGAAGACGAGTGGTTTTCTATATAATCTGGAGGGGGGGATTACATGGAGTTCTATCAAGTCCTCAGCATTTAACCTCGATTTTGTGTCCTTGGCCATAATTTATTCCTTTTCTAATTAGAACAAGGACATAAGTTTACCGACGTATGGAGAAAGCATATACATATAATGGCAGGGAAGTTTTGCCATTGCAGATTTTAGACAATTCAATGCGCAAGAAGATCGCTATGTGAAAACGCTTGCTGCTGTGTTGAAGTACTTCATACACACAGCATAGAGGATTTCGCTTAATTTTCCATTAGCCTGCTTCATACACAGTTGTACAAAATAACATGGAGGTATTAATTAAATCAGCATTAACTTGTAAACTGTAGCGCAATGGTTTTACGCACATGCGCACAGGCGCATAATAATATTTTACAAATTTGATTTAAACAGTACTTAATTAACACAAGTATCAAACTTCCAACAAGTATTATGATTGTAAAAGTGGCTCTGAATATTTCATGCTTCATACCCATATCCAGTTTGCTTACTAGCGCAATGTTTGATCAATTCAATTTCAGAAGCCTGAATTAGTAAAGCATAAGTTCAATTCAAAATTATACCACATATTTCACGTGTACTGTGTACTGCGTTTTCGAACCCTCCCTGTAGCGAATGTTTATTTAGACTACTCGTGTGAACTCCTACATCTGCACTATACATGGACGAACAAAAAGTGGCTAACATTATTAGCAAAACATCTATGCACTTGCCTTCTCGTATTGAGGATCCAAAACTCTTTCTTCGACTTTCAATACATTCTCTCGTTCATCGTTACCTAAGTAAGCCCACATATCTACCTCGCCACCTAACTACTTTTCGTTCCATTTCTGTTTTTAGTACGTGGAAAAGTAGACCGTATATATATATATATATACGGTCTACTTTTCCACGTACTAAAAACAGAAATGGAACGAAAAGTAGTTAGGTGGCGAGGTAGATATGTGGGCTTACTTAGGTAACGATGAACGAGAGAATGTATTGAAAGTCGAAAAAAGAGTTTTGGATCCTCAATACGAGAAGGCAAGTGCATAGATGTTTTGCTAATAATGTTAGCCNTCTATTTTTTGTATGGCTGTGAAATTTGGTCTCTTGCACAAAGGGCTCAGAACAAGAATGTTTGAGAATATTTTGCTGAGGAGAATATTTGAACCTAAAAGGAGTGAGAGGAGACTACAGCATATACTTCAGCACAAACACTCAGCAAATTCAAATTAAGAAATGTGAGAGGGGAGGGGCATGCAGCACGCATGAGAGATGTGAAAAATATGTGCAGTGGTTTGATCTGAAAACCTGAATTGACGAGAAAATTTGAATATATAGAGGGAAATGTTAGCATAATATTAAATTGAATCTTGATGGAATATGTTGGGAGGTCGTCGACTGCACTCATTTAGCTCAGGATGAAACAGGCAGCAGCTGCTTGAGACCAGGAAATTTTAAATTTTTCGGCTTAAGTAAGGCGAACCTTTTCTTGGCTGACTGGGTGGAGGTTTCCTTTTTAATAAGGACCTTGCTCAGTGCACTTAGTCGGATTGCTTCCTTAATTTGCTTCCACCCATTTTTCTTGACGAATGCAATGTCACTGATATCTTAAGGTTGTCCTAAATGTCCTTTCGTCTGGTAATTTGGGTGAAAGTAAGACTTTATTCATATATAAAAGATTTTATTCTGCATTATTTGCACTCGTCAAAGCACTCTTCCTTTCTTGATTTAGAATTCTACGGCTAACACGATTTGCTTTCAAGCAGATACGATGTTATTTTGGAGCAAAATTTCATATTAATTTATAGTCTTATCCCACGCGGATGTAGAAAGGGGTAGATCCTACTCCCATCCGACGGTCTCACAGGAGAAAAGAATACTTCTGTTTTCTGGGATATAACGCCGTATTGTCTGTTGAAAGTCAATCGACTTTTCACAGAAACATAACGATTCCATGTCCAAGCTTGCAAGCAAAATTTCCTTGCTGTCTGCTTCTTGCTGGATTCTTGCTTGACTTACCTTTCAACTTGAAGATGGAGGCGATATGTTCCTCCGAAATTTCGGTGGCCTTTCAACGTATTACACGGCGTTAACGTACGTCAGAATATCTTCACACTGGTGTGTTTATTACTAGCTAAGTAATTCCTGCACTGTGCAGACAATTTGTGTAATTCGTCAGACTTGTTGGCCTCATTTGCAGTCAATGATCTTCTGTTGTATGTACGCGCTATATGCCATTTTTTCAAATCTGAGTTTAAGACCTAGTTGTTTGAGTATTTGAGTGTATGGTTTTTCAGCCTCCACACTCGACATCTGAGTAAGTTAAGTAAACTGCGAAATGAGTTCTAACATAAGCTCTAATGCTTAATTATTTTACTGCATATACAGCAGTAGATGCGAATTAGCCCCACAAGAGAGCCTGCAATTCTGTTTAGTTCTGCTGAGCTGCTTTATTGATGCAGAGCGAAACTGTGGGCCCTGAAGAGGGAATACTATGGTCGCCAAAGCAGGGCTGCTTCAGTTGCCTGTCTGCAAACTCTGAAACTGGTGGCCGATATTTTCCTCCACTTCAGATTATCAGAGTACACAAAAGGAGGGACACGCACACAGTGTGTGGACAGAAGATATAAAGCAGCGTGCCTTTATCAGCATAATGAGAGGTATTGTCAGTACTTGTGCTGCGTCATAGCTATTTAGAACACCAACCACTACTCTTCAAAACCGCGATGAAGTCTCTTGCCTATTCTTCAAATAATTTTACTTTAGAAAAGCTGTGTCCCATACTAAGCATAACTTGTTACAGTACTTCGTACTACATGGATAGACACTTATTTTTATATGCGCGTCCTTGAATTTGATTTTGCCAACATTGTCTTCCAGCTAACGTCCGGAATGTTGCAATTGGCCCCGGTTATCATACATCCCAGAAGAGAAAGAGCTCTTCATAGCCACAGCTGTGAGAGCCTAAGCTCCTTCATAAGAGGTGTATTGGAGATCTCCGACTCTTAATTTGTGCTCATTATAAACAAGTATGTGGGTGTACACTGCATTGTACGGTCTCGTGCTGGGATCCAGTATCACGCTCTAGTGAACAAAGCAGTTAAACTACTGGCTGCTTATAAGACAGGCATTTTCTTGAAAGGTTTCCGATTATCATCTTTCCTCTTGGCCTTGGTTCCATTAAGTTAAGTAATTCATCATGGAGTCTTCTTCTCCTTCTTCCATACCTGAGTATTAGAACTTCTGTCCTCTTGCAACGCAGAATTAGCAGCTGTGTACTCACAGACGCTTCGCAGCAACTTGGATACGGCATCAACAGTTCTTCACACTGCCTCTTGGGAATTCGATCCCGCAACCTTCCGGCTTGTATAATAGTGCCTCAACCAACTACGGCTACCGCTCATTACGCTAAGGACTGCGATATACGTTCGGAATTTTGTAGCCGAAGTGGACTGTAATGTGTAGTTATCATGCAGTTCGTAAACTCTGCATGTGGACTGCATTTTGTAGTTCTCACCACTGCAACTTTATTTGCCATGGAAACAAGGCTTTCGAAGAAGCACTGTTGCGCAGAACGAGGTGAAGGCAGGCGGTGCAGTCAAGGTCATACAGTCCGTGTAGGAAACATAACCGCAACTGAGGAGTCAGCATCTCAGCGAGGATCGATCCAAATGAACAGCTGGCGTCAATCTCGACCGCAAAATACGTTCGCGTGTGGTGTTTATTACAATTTCCATGGTGTGGGCTGAACCGCTGAGACGCGATTGCAAGTCAACTGCATGTGCAGTCCATTTCAACTGCAAAATTCAGGACCTATCTCCATAACCAATTCATTACCAGATTTCTCGGAGTAACCAACGACTCACGCCACTCACTACTTCAAGTCTGTTTCTGCACAGATATCGATGCTACGCTGCAAGCGACCTCAACTGTTTTCGAAGGAAACTCTACTGTAGATCTTTATAGGCGTGGAGAATTCATGGACTCGACTCATGGAGAATTCTAGTAAGGTCTCCGTGTCAGCGGTCTTCCGAGGTCTTCCATAATGCACCGAAGGCGCAAGCAGGAAGGTTTTATGTTTCAATCGAACGAGAGGGCAGGAGACACACAGCTCCGGCGGCAATAGACACTTTGCATAAAATAATAGTTCAGGGGTCAGAGAGAATCGCTCAGGATTATCAAGCGTGAGAATTCCTCAAAACTCCGTGACCTGTAGTCCGCAAGCGAACTATACCGACCGAGCGACAGCCGCTTGTCGGTGAAGTTAGTGGCAACTTTAGCGGATTGAGGGTGTCGCGTGGTCAGCGCAACGGATCCCCACGGCCATTAATCTCGGTTTTCTAGACCGTAGCCTCTATTTCCTTGCATTATCCTCACAAGGTTGAGTGGATTCCGTGTCAGACCCACTATTTCTGAATAAATCTACTAGCGCCGGGAATCTAACACGGACCTCTGGATCTGTAGCCAAAATCTCTGACCACTAGACGACAGAGGCGGTCGAGCATACCTAGGACATGGTTTAATTTTAGCTTTGAAACTCTTGTTAATTGAATCGCATTAAACATGCTACAGAATGCAAAGAAGACGTCTAACGGGACGATAACATACGATCTGCTATGCACAATGCGTGCTTACTTACCTTCAACAAAGAGGAGGAACCCTCGCGGGTTCTTGGCTAGGATGGACAGAGCGACACGGGTCATGTCAGCCAATGAAGGGTCTCCATTAGGCCCTGTGTCTCGGTCCGCTTCGAAGTCGAGATGAGAATACGCAAAGAGACCTGCAGCAATATAAAACTTGTTACATCGGGGCAGAAGGCAGTTGAATAAACTAACTTAACTAACTCCGTGTGATTATCGTAGGTAAGGAGGATGAATTCGATACTCAGACTCTATACCTTCTGATGTTCTGATGATAATCGTACTTGAATGATGAATTGGAAATTATTCAGAGGGAAGCTGTCGTGGTCTCATCGTGGTACTACCTCGTGTCTGCCTGGCTGTTATAGTCCTTGAGAAGCGAGTAGTTAGTCAAGAAATTCCCCGCCTTCTGTGGAACCCGAAGGTTTTCCAGTGCCTACAAGGGCACGCCACCGAAAATTACCCTAAGTTAACTAAGGCTAGTCCTCAACTATGGACCCGATATGCTAAAAATACATTTTAATATTATAAACCCGTATAGGCCTATGCCATCCACGTGGCCTTTTTCCTTCCAGTTTTCGGAGTAAGCTTATGTGTGAATTCCTCTTTTCCAATATAAGCGTCACATGTCCCATCAATGTCATCCTGTCTATTTCATCTATGGATGTACAGCGCTTTCCCCTTCGTTGATGGTGAGGGGGTTTGAGTATGCCAAGGACCCTGAGAGCTATACCAGAGGTATAGGTAGCTACTGGCAGGGCCTCCCTTGCTGGACAGGTCAAAGGGTAGGTATCAGACGAAGAGAGACACCAAAAACCAAAAACTGATGCCGGAAGCAGCGTCCTCAGCAGCGACTTGAAGCACAGAGCAAGTGATGCTCGAGATGATTCAAGTTCGTATAGCAACAGGCGTGACCAGAGTGGTTTGAACGGCTGCTGTACTGCGATGTGGAAAGCAAATGGAAAAACTACCACATTATCACTTTTCCTGGATAGTCTCTTTCTAAAAACAGAGATACCATGTATGCTAGATGTATCCTCTGGAGACAAAACAAATCGGAGGGGCGGATAGAAGTGACCAGAAGACGAGGAAGAAGACGTAAGAAGATGCTGGATGACTTTGGGGACAGAAGAGGATATTTTTATTTGAAGGAGAAAGTTTGAGATCGCATTAAATGGAGGAACTGTTTTGAAAAAGACTGTGGACCTGTCGTCTGAAAGATTACTGAAAAAGAAAGTAAGCCCTTTGTCGAATCTTTGCCTGTTTTTCAGTTTCTTGAGCTTTTCACAGAGTCGGTAGGACTCCTTAGACGGCGGATCAGCCCGTTGTAAGGCCGCTATACGCACACAGGACAGCATGAAGACAGAATTAAAGCACACAGACATCCATGCCTAAAGTGGAATTCGAACGCACGATCACATTGTTTGGGAGGGTGAAGAGAGTTTCTTGTCTTAGACCGCGTGGCCGCTGTGGTCGGCATCCATTTCATCTTACAAAAAGTATAAATAACGTTCGAGATTAAATGCAATTTGGTCTTCTTCGTTTCTCTTTTGGCAAGCAGTTAAATAATATTTGTATTGCGATAGAGAGGGGATGTACAGGGGCCATATTTGTCTTTGTGCAATATTACTCTGACTGATAGAAAGTATACTATTAGCTCAAGCGGCTAGTCACTGGCTTCCCACCGCGTCGGCCCGGGTTCGATCCCGAGTTTGGTCAAGTGGGATTTATGGTGGACAAAGCGGCGTTGGGGCAGGTTTTCTCCAAGTACTTCGGTTTCCCCTTACAATCTTCATCCCACCAATTGCTCCACAATCACCCTCACCTATCATTTGGGGCTGGTACAATAGGCCAGAAGTGACCACAGTACAAGGGACTTATTTCCACCCCACTAGCAATAAAAATAAATAAAAAAAATATAAAAGTATACTATTATCTCCTGGGGTTGTTATAATAATGCACACGAGATTTTCTTTTTTGTGTAACTCCTGTTTATTGAAGACTGGTATGCTTGAAAATATCTGCAGAGAATTCTCAGAATCCTACCTACGTCAATGTAATATTTTGGACTTGTTATAAAACACGCATAACTATAAAGCTAGAGGAACTATGCGTTCAGATACTGAAGGTTCCAGGACTGCATTACATACCCAGCAAGTGGTCAACACGACGGGGGTCAACCCGCTCCATTTCTGCACGATTCCATACGTATTCAGCCCGCAAACCTCTTCGCTTCTTCTCGCGCAGCCAATCAGCAATGAGATTACGTCCATCTAAGCGACGACCTTCCTCTCCGGGAGGCTCAGGGTCACGTGATACTTTAGGTAGCCAATGTCGTCGCCCTCCGCCAAGTACAACCTGCAGAGAAGATAAGGGGAATTACGTAAACAAACATGGGAGAGAAGTCTTAGCGTACACATGAAATTTTTAGTTGGCCGATAGTTGGCCGATATTCGGGCACGTCGCCGAGAAACATTGCGTTTAATGGGAGTGCGCACACATCGCGATAGTTGTTCCAACAGTGGGTGAGTCTAATAACTTACATACCCTTAATGTTTTGTAAGAGAAAAATACTATTTTTGTGTGCTTTGTGTTTGCAATGGGGCATGCTGTAGCGTAGTTGGTTGAGGCACTATGCTACAAGCCGGATGGTCGCGGATCGAATCCCGATGAGGTCACTGGATTTTTTCAATTTACCCAGTCCTTCCAGCCTCACTATGGCCCTGTGGTCGACTCAGCCTCTAACAGAAATGAGTACCAGGAATATTCTTGGAATGTTCTTGGCGGTAAAGGGCGGCCGGCGCGTAGGGCTGACAACCATACCGCCATCTATGAGCACGTTGTGTAGAGAAAATGTGGGAACCTCAACATCTTACAATCCTATGGGCCTCCACGGCCTGTTACAGAAATACCTTTACTTTACCTTTTTACTTTTTCTGTGTTTGCAATAATAATTCTAGAAATATTAAACTTCAATCTCCATCTTATATTCTTGTACAAGGTTTGAGGTTTCAGAAGAAGCAACAATTCATCAAAACTATCGACACTCATTCTGCAATAATCGAAAAATTTTGATGGGTGTTGTCTCAGTTCATGGTACAATGTGTAAAATTTTCCTTTTAACAGACGTTCCTTATTTATAATAAGGTGAACCCAATATTCCCGCTGATCAATAATGCACACACTATTGCTGTATCGTACACATCCATGATGCTACTGACCGACTGCTCATTGGAATTGTATGTGTGCGCACGTCCCTCAACAGTCGTTGGGCCTCCACGATCGTGCACAACTATCGGCCAACTATCGGCCAGCTAAAAATTGGTAACAGAATTTCATCTGTCAGGACTGAAACCAGTCTCTGAACGTGCGTCTGTTATCTAGACGATCATGGAGCTGGACTGTGCTGCTACCTAGTGATACAAACAGAAATCCTATTACAGACATTACAGCTGTTTTACTTCCGTTTAATTGAATATGTACTAGGCCTTGAAGACGTATGGGGGAGTAGAGATATAGCTCCAACATTCCTGACCTCGGCTTTGACCGTGGACGTGAGTGGTCAGCTTCACGCCCTGACCGCTTTACTCCAAGGTTAAATTCCCCGATACCCATTGGATAAAGAGATGGTTGGGCCACAGAACCAGTCAGGACAGTAGGGAGAAGAGAAAGTTTTCCCTTTCCTAGGAATCCTTCCCCTGCCTTCCAACCCGTAGCCCGTCACTATTGTAACTGTCCAGCTTATGGTATGGTCAATTGATGTTTTGTGTACTGTTAGGTTTCTGTGAAATTCCTCACTTTCTTCTCACAATTTAGATTCCCCCCCCCCTGGACACTGCAGCAAGTGGCTTGAGTCAAGCTTGAAGCCGGCTGCCCATTCGTAAATCAGTCAATTTAATGCGTGACACAAGGCCGAGTCCTTTAGAAATTCTAAAGTTGACAGGGGAAGTCATAATTTTAGCAGCGTCGTTTCCTGCTACCACAAAATCTCAGTTTGACAGCCACGCAGCAGGTGGCAAAGTTCACCCCTAAACTGTACACTAGTGGATATTCGCTTTCCTAATTGGAGGAGAAAAGTTAAGCAACCTCCCAGTCTGCCCGGTCCAGCCAATCATAATCTGAAGTGGGAGGTCCTTTGCCCGAATTTTGGGTAACCAAGACAAATATTTACACTTCAGAGCTTGCTTGACGAAAGGACTCTGAAAGTTACCTTCACCGGGTGTACACGTGTTCTGATCCCCGTGAACACCCCCTGTGGTGACTATTAAGTGTGCGTCTCAGAAAACAGTAAGGAAGCCTACATCCACAATTCTGTGAAGTGTCACTACGGTGCTGTTTCCATTTAAATAGTGCAGATTGAATAAAGACTTCAGTTTATTGGTGTTGAGGTGAATTCCCTACGCCTAAAGCCCCACTAATCACCCAAGTCGTGGCCAGTCAACACGCCCTGAGAGGAGTTCGATTTCTCTACCGGAGCTAGTAGAACCAAAGAACGGTTACACAATACCGACTGAGCTGTTACACCTCCTCCGCTGTATACAGTGTGTATCTCAGAACCTCTGGAGTTCTGTCAATATCATTGTTTATATAAAGTAAGACTGTCTTTTTCCTTCACAGCAAAGAGAATAGAGGGTTTGGAGAGAAGACAGTTTTTTTTTCATTTCAGAATAAATTTCTTTACTGTCAAAAGAACTTAACCATCACGATATAATATAAAATCATTTTAATTGAGAATTATCTCAACTAACCCTCCTCACTAACGAGATTGTCGCTTAGCAGACGTTGACAATAAATTTGAGTTGTACACCCGATATGAATGGATTTCTCTACTAAAATATTTTATTTGTGAAAATTTGTACATATTAACGGAGATGTTTACACATACCAAAAATGTGTATGTGCAAATGTAAGTACAAAATAGAAGGAAATGTAATAAAAATTTATGTTAGTAGAAAATAGTGTTTCCCAACTGCAGTGAAATACACTGTATTACAGAAATAATAAAAAAATCAATTGAAGTTCCATTGAATCGCATTTCAAGTTGACATAGGTCGTTAGCTTTCTGACTCTGCAGTTTCGTGGGTAAGTTTATTCATCGATATTTTGAAAGCGAAGGGGAATTGATGAACCAATATTTTTTTTCCCTCGGCACTACAGCCCCAGTGGGCCTAGGCCTACCTCCATGAACTTCTCCGTTCACTCCGTTTCTCTAGATCTTACACATTCAGTAGGACTCCTTGGGCTGGTGATCAGCTCGTCGCAAGGCCTCTACCTGTACACAAACACAGAAAAACGCACACACACACTAAACATCCATGCCCTGAGTGGGATTCGAACCCACGATCCCGGTTTCCAAGCGAGCGAAGACAGTACATGCCAAATCAATAAATTATCAACGCAAATTTTAAACAACCATTTACCATACTTGATTTCGCCTCATAGAGCTTTGATCTGTCCTCATTGCAATGAGTGCAGAAGCTCGCACATATCCACCCTGGGCCCAATTTTTATATATACGAGTACATCATATTTCTCTCAAATATTCATTTGTGCGGTAAGATTTTAATATAATTTTGTTTCCATGAGGCTTCCCTCTATTCAGTAATGCTCTCTAAGGGATCAACAGTTGCTCGTTTCCAACACTTCACATAGAGAGGTTAATAACGAAGAGATTGTTTATATTTGTACAGATAAAAATGCCAAACATGGAATATGTGGTAAAATTCTAGATAAAGATATAACCCCATTTAAAATTATCACCCATATGAACTCCGGGCCATGTGACAAGTTTCGTTGCAGTAAGCACTAAAACCTAACTTCATGAACGGTTCTGTCTCCTGAGACACAGCACCATATAGTCCGCTGAAAGCCACATAACGTTCTGGAGCAATAAGTCGCATCTATCTTCTGGGTCGAAGGCAGAGTCATAATGCTTGATACCTGTTTCATGCCGGTTTCCTGGCTCATTCTCTACCATGACAATGGAGGTGACATATTCCTCCGAAACGTTTATTCAGTTTCAACAAACGACGCTGTATCCTAGAAGATAAAACTCTTTATAACCATCGGCGTAAGAGCCTCAAATGCTACTAATACTTTAAACTGAGGTCCTTTTCTGGAGGCTGAGGTACGAATTACTGAGGCTCAAATCCTATAGACCTAAGGAGGAGTATCGTGAGAAATGGAGGGCTGTTAGATCCGGTTTCAAAGAATTCCGCAGTATGTAATTCCCGAGGACCAGCTCAACGGCATCTGTCCATTTAAGCGTATATCAACAATAGACTGTGGGTGAAATCTATACCAGAAAGAGTGACGTTGGGAGATCAGGGGTGTTTCGGTATGTCGTTATGTCGTACGGCTTCGTGAACAGTGTAAAACTTTAAGCCATACAAAGTAGGGGGAATATGGAGCTATGGGATCCAACTGTGGGGTTGTGCTAAACCGTCACACACAAAAATCATACAGAGAATACAGTCAAAAATCCTACGAGCAGTCGCAGATGCACCCTGGTATGTGTCCAACTTAACTCTTCACAACGACCTCCAAACTCCTTTCGTCAGTGACGAGATTCGCAGACTGTCGAGACTATAGCGCACGGCTAGATGGACATAGCAACAAACTCATAGCGGCCCTGAATACTCCGCCAAAGGTGCCAAGGAGACTAAAACGGCAATGGCCTACTGACCTCCCAGAAACCGCTGAAGACACGGCAAACAATATCAACCATCTACAGGACTGATAGGGGATTCATCAGAGGATGAATGCTCCACTCATGCCACCAATCCACAGATTTACTCAATGCTCCACAAATAAGAGAGCAGATTGTAAATACGCAGTTAATAAAAAAAAAGTAGGGGGAGGAAGAACAGAGATCCTTGGAAGAATTAATCGCTTACCTTCCTTGGTATAGCATGAACCGCGTATAAAAATGACGGATCCAAAAATTCTTCTATTGTTACGTAAGTATTCGTTGCAGTGGTAACGTTTTTACCGAGTCAATGCCTAGCGAAGATGGGGGATACATATACACACAGACTGAAGGGAGATATTTAAGAAGTACCAAAATGGGATGGGCTCAGCTGTCATGATATAGTACATACCAAGTTTCATAAAAGCTGGTTCAGCTTTCAAAAAGTGATAGGGAGGAATACGCAGATATACAGGCAGACAACATAATTTTTTTTTATTGCTAGTGGGATGGGACTAAGTCCCTTGCACTGCAGCCACTTCTGGCCTATTGTACCAGCCCCAGATGATAGGTGAGGGTGATTGTGGAGCAGTGGGTCTAATGAAGATTTGCAGGGGAAACCGAAGTACTCGGAGAAAACCTGCCCTAGCGCTACTTTGTCCACCACAAATCCCACTTGACACAGACCCAGGATCGAACCCGGGCCGCCGCGGTGGGAAGCCAGCGTCTAACAGCTTGAGCTATGGCACAGCCCACAACATAAGCTTTCTTTTACTTTTTCAGAATAAGGAAAGTAGGCTAATTATTTGAAAATACATTAAGAGTTTGAGTTTGGAGACCTGGTCATAGATAAGATGGAATTATCCAAAAGCTAGCAAATAAATGGTCTATGAAGATGCGAACTGCAAGCAAAGAGCTCATAAGAGGCTTCAATGACAGTAGCATATTGACGTTCAGGTTCCATGAGTAGTAGGGGATGTGTAATCCGATTGAGAACCTGTGTCTGAGTTATGCAATCAGTTAAAGATAATTTACTAATATGTTATTGTAAAATAATTTCAGCTTCTCTCTCGATGGTTTTATATTCAAGTTAATGATAAACATTTCCAATGTAAAGAATACCGGGCCATTCAGTTGCAACCGCGCATGACTTTCCTGACTTTTCGGAAAGGTTACTACACAGATAATTATAAGAATAATTCGAAAAACGAAACTCATTAATTTAGTGATTATATAGCGAATTAGAGACCCATAAAACCTACAACCACCTGCTCACGCTGGTTCCTCGCTAGCGAATTCCTCTACCCTGAAGATGGAGGCGACAGGTTCCTACGAAACGTCTGTTAACACAAGATCTACACAACTCCATATCCCAGACGGCGGCATTATGCATAGTCACCACTGTGAGAACCTCAGATATTACTCATTAATAGAAGTTTTCCTTGGTCCCTTCCTTCGTCAACAGGAAATCCCGAAATTTATATAAATCGCATTTAAAATCCTGCTTTTACCTTTAAGGAGAGACACAGAATCCCTGTCACAATGATAAAACCGATAAGAATGAACACGAAAAGTATATCTCTTTATACATGAAACGAAATGGAACCTGTAAACATACCCTGTGAATAAAACTCTTAGATATTTGATATTTTATCATGTGGTACACAATGCTACCACGGCTAATTTGAAAGGTTGAAACATTTTGTCTTCAAATTTAATTGTAATTACACGAAAACCACTAAATCCTTGACGGTCAGGCGAAAGATAAATGCCAATTTGCATACTGCAACTTCAGGGCTACACGAACCCTGGTCGCGACATTTCACACTGCACTAATTTATGTCATGTCCTAAAGGAGACAGCGCCATCTGGAGGCCTTGCAACGGGAGAGGGACTACCTCCAGCTAATAACTTAATAAGATTTGTCACAGTAATAGTTACAATGCTATTCTGTAGACTCTCTATGAAGGACATGGGACGTAGGGCTTTGTCATTATGAATTCTGTGTCAGTGTCCATAGAGACTATGGACTAGATGAATGGAGTTTCAGTCCCAATAGGGACAGGGATCTCTCATTTTGCACCGCTGAAACCGACTGTGGGTCTTCTTAGTTTCATATCCAATGGATGACAATTAAGCAGAGTGAAATGGGAAGGCTATGTAGCATGCATGATGGAGATGAAAAATGAGTAAGAAATCGGTTGTAGTAGAGACTGCGTAAGCTAAGCTAATATTAAATTAATGTCAATGTACAAGCAGAATCTCTCGGTCGGTATAGCCATGGAGGCCCTTAGGTTTGTGAAACGTTGAGGGTCCCACATTATCTAGACAGTCGGCTCACAGATGGCGGTAAGGTTGTCAGCCTTACGCGCCGTCCTCCCTTCCCCCCTCCCCAGGAAGATTCCTGGTGCTCTTCTCTGTTAGGGGCTCAGTCAGCCCCAGGGCCATAGTGCGGCTCGAAGGATTAGGTCAATTGAAAGAATCCACCTCATTGGGACTCCTACTCGCGATCTTCCAACTTATAGCGTAGTGCCTCACCCAACTACACTATCGCGTGCCCCCTTATATGAGAGGTGTCGCCCTCTTTTTGGATCGTTAAAAATAAATATAGGGAGATTATTATGACTTCTAATTTCCAATTCTAATTTCTTCAAATTTGTCAAAAGAGACTTTACTTCTGGCTTTCTCATTGGAAAAATAAGGTGGATTCTTTCATTCGCGCTTGTGTGGTAACTAAGACGCATACGGTAATCATAACTGGTATAGGGTTTTATATGCCGGTCACGGTAGCCGAGCGGTCGAAGGCATGCACTGCCTTCCCTCGCTCGGAAACCGAGATCGTGCGTTCGAATCCCACTGAGGGCATGGATGTTTGTGTGCGTTTTTCTGTGTTTGTCTACAGGTAGAGGCTTTGCGACGAGCTGATCACTCGCCCAAGGAGTCCTACCGTATGTGTAAGATTTAGTAAACCGAAGTGAAACGGAGAGTTTCATGGAGGTAGGCCTAGGCCAAAATTGGGGCCGTAGCGCCACAGGAAAATAGGGTTTTATATATTATGCAGACCTACTGGGTACTGAAGAGCGACTACTCCTAAAACAAACTCAATATCGCGCTACGTGACACACGTTACAACGGCTAAATTATTAAACTGCAACTCCATCGCAACTTGGAACCGTAGTCTTATTAAAATGCTCAAGAAGGGCAATCAAGTAAGAAATAATAGAAACGTCAAAAATTACGTCTGCATTACGTTACAGACAATGGCAGCAACTGAGATATTTCTAAGAAACTTCTGCCAGCGTTTATACGTGTTTCAGAACGTAAGAAACTCAGAAGCTACACACACATGAAAATTCTGAAGTCACAAAATGTGTCCCATTTTCATTCATTCATTCATGAGTAATCTGTCAGACGACAGGTCCACAGCCTCTTCCAAAACAGTTCCTCCACTTAATGCGATCTTCTGTTTTTGGGAAGAGACTATCCAGGAAAAGTGATAATGTGGTAGTTTTTCCATTTGCTTTCCACATCGCAGTACAACAGCCGTTCAAACCACTCTGGTCACGCCTGTTGCTATACGAAATTGAACCATGTCGAGCATCATTTGCTCTGTGCTTCAAGTCGCTGCTGATGACGCTGCTTCCGGCATCAGTTTTTGGTGTCTCTCTTCGTCTGATGCCTACCCTTTGACCTGTCCAGCAAGGGAGGCCCTGCCAGTAGCTACGCTACCGCTGGTATAGCTCTCAGGGTCCTTGGCATACTCAAACCCCCTCACCACGATAAGGTGGAGACACCAACGAGGGAGTGTCCCATCAAGACGCAAATCATGTTGCTTCCTTAACGATTAAAGCAGACATTTCTTTCCATTGGACCAGGACGACGAGGAGGTATGGAGGCGAGATGAAAAGACAATTATGATCTTGAAGAGTACCATTTTCTGTGACGTTAAGCCGTGTAATCTGGGCCAATTCCTGTTTTCCACTCTTACTTAAATGGAATATTTTAAACCTCGAAGATGGAGGCAGTATGTTCCTCCATAATTACGACAAACGTTTATCGGACTACATGGGTTCGCATCCCAGAAGAAAATTATCTTCACACTTAGAGCTATGAGAACGTCAAATCCAATTTTGATTATATTTTTTTGCTTAATTTTCATTTCTCGTCACTCATTTTCACCTCCATCTTCCACTTATTCTTCCCGTACCCTTTTCGTCTCTTATTCTATTCCCCGCTTCTCCCACTTCGCACCCTTCCGTACCCTCGCCCATGCAATTAAGATTTCACCTCGAAGTGCACTGAATAGACTTAAGGAGAAATTAATTCAAGTGCTGACTGCTAACTTTCCGACGAATTGCAGGGAGTAAAGTGCTTCTTGAGAATCTGACAGTTTCTCAGCTGATCAAGAAATGCCCCTGCTATTACGTTACCCGAAGGTTCATTAAAGTCTTTATAAATGCACACCTTGAAGCAGACGCTAAGTAATGCTCATACAGTTTCACAGTTGCCAATGTGACAATTCAAGACACGTCAGATTTTTGCAGTAAGGTGATAAATCATCTCGAAATTCTCAACGTCGAGAATCTCCACTTCTCGGCCGTCCAGGATTGCTCATTCATTATATTCAGATCTTCCTTCCATATGGTCGCGCCATAGCTCAAACAGTTAGTCGCTGCCTTCCCACCGCGGTGGCCCGAGTTCGATCCCGGGTCTGGTCAAGTAGGATTTGTGGTGGACAAAGTGGTGCTGGGGCGGGTTTTCTCCGAGTACTTCGGTTTCCTCTGCCAATCTTCATTCCACCAAATTCTCCATCATCACAATCAATAATAGGCCAATCAGTGGTCGCCGTGCCGAGTGGACCCAGTTGGACTCCACCCCCCAATAAGCGAATTAATTAATTCCTTCAATATAATTGAGCCTTTTCTATCTGAGAAACGAGAACGCTCTATGGAGTTTGTGAGTTAGATTGCTTTTCTCTGTAATAACTAAATTCATGTTCTCTCGTCATGAAGAAAATATAACATATATAATATATCCTTTTATTTTCTTATAGTCTCATTAATAAAATAAACATATTTCATGTGTATTTCTTGTTTACCCATACAAGCTGCGTGGCCAACCTGTTTTAAGTATATGGATTACATAACCGCAACAGCGTTACATAAATGGTAAAACAATTCACTCTTACTTGTAGCCTGTCACCAGTACTCAGATTGGACACTGTTATCTTAGAAACTTTTTTAACTATACCCCTTCGCATTGTCAAATCGGGCCAATAACATGGCACTGATAACACCGCATAGAATTTTAAGCAGGAAGCCAGTATTATGTTTAGTGAAGTCCTGTTAAAAGGGACTATGTTAAATTCTTTTCTGGCTGCTCCCTTTCAGGTTTCATTTTATCTTCTGACTACCGTTGCTTTCATATAAGCGAGAATGAGTTCCAGTTCCGCATCTGTGTCAAAAACAGTTGCTATACTCTTGTACTCTCAGTGTTTAGGTTACAACGTTTCGAATGCAGGTAATGAACATATTATTTCAATCTATTGGGTCCAACTGAGTAAGTTTTAACTGAAGATGGAGATAGAATTCAGTTTTCGAAATACTGTGTTTTGAGAAATAAACATTACGGTTTTTAGATAATCCAGGACGGTTGATAATTCAATTCAATTCTTTATTATTTTTGTGCCAAGTCAACAGCCGCAAAGCCAATTACAGAAACAGCACACTGTGGATACAAGTAATTACATTATGGACAAGCACAACATAAAGTCGAAGACAAATTACAAGCAAGCACTCGAGGAAAAGCGCAAGTAAACAAACAAATAAACAAACAAACAAACAACAACAATAATAATAACTTCATTAACGTAAATAAATATTGCAGACAAGTAAACAAACAGTTTCCCGCACAAGTAGTTTCCAATGCCTCCGGTAGATGGGGAAGTATCGGGAACCACTGCCAGCTTCGCTAGCTTAACGGGGCTGATAGCGAGCACCAGTACCGGCAGGGTATGGCGAATGGTAGAATATCAAAGGGGGACATACAATAGACTAGGGGAACTAGGTGCATAGGGAAACTCACCCCTTCCAATAATAATAATAAATAATAATAATAGTATTAACACTAATTTCATTAAAATAATCTAACTTTAATTGTTGTTTACTGTACATGCAAATAATAATAATAATTATACCATATTTAAAAATTCTTTGGTGAGAAGTTTCCTGGCTCCGAATACGTCAACATCCCTGCATACAACAATAGCAGCTGCTGCACATCTATCAGAGGGACAATTTTTACATGAGGAGCAAATATTGAAAAATGAACAATGTCCATAAACATAATATTTGTACTAATGTATCAACGTCACAATATTTTAGATCTTACTGACATTGAATTTCTCCGGTTGCGCGATATAATACATCGCGAGATGAAGCTTCAATTGTTATTTTCTACTTTTACCCTCTGTTCAAATTACGTACTCCTGTAATAACGGGATTGATACAGCGAAGTGAATAGTTTCATGCATTTCGTTTAATCTTTGTCATTACGATATCTTCCTTCTGCTGTGTAGGATACACCAGAAACAAATGCAGATCGACGTTAACAATGACATGATTATTGCTTCGGATGTTACTAAATATTTTGTGGAGTATTAACGACTCTCGTTTCGTTCTTTCGTTCTTTGAACACTACTGGCTTAAACACTATTACCAGGTTCACACTGATACATGTATAATATTTACAAATGAGTTTTCAGTGTCCCTTCGTCCCTTAAACTTCACTTAGGTTTGTCGTAGTATGTTAGCTTCTAAAAATTGTTAGTGAAGGCAGTCGCTTCAACTCATGACCGAGGCGTGAAGATAAAACATGCTTGGAGCACAGCTTCACAATATTAGAATTCTGTGAGCCCATTACAAAACTTCTTTTGAATTCGTGTATATACCAATGGTTGTCGTTGTACGTGATGTATTAGGAGAGAGGTCTTTGCTGCTGTACCATTGATTCACTGCATATAGACTGCTTTCGGCCTCCTGCACGAACTTCTACTTGTCTTTAGGCGTTGAAAAAACTTTTCTTTAAAATCCAAGGTCCTCAGATAAAAAAGTTACAATTCTTATAACTCACTGGAGACCGCGCCCTTTATGAGACAGGATTGCTTCTTAATAAACATTATTTAAGTAATAAAACTGCTTGTTCATCTTAAAATGAAGATAAAAAAATAAATACCAATTGAGAATGAATTGATAATTTAATATGAATGAATACGCGAAATATTTATAAGAAGTTCTTTCTGTCTAATTCCTATGTGATTTGAACCGGTTTTAAAAGGAAAAGCGCGATTGTGCCTACCACAGTTTCGATATTTGGCAATCTGTAACATATTAAGCAATTGTACGAGAATGTTGCTCTGAAGAAATAATAACACGAGAGTACTACTGGGAACAACCGTGGACGAAACCCGTCGAGGTCTCAGCTGAATTTATTTTTCAGTCGATAATTTGTAAAATTTTTCTGAAATTGGCTATGAAATACAGACTGAAACTTACCTTCAACTGCTATTTACTACTATAGATTTCTACCAACCATGGTTATTAATAAATATAACTACAGAATAGTAAGCTTTTGAATTTAAATATATATAGGTGTAAGATTCACATACTATACAGCCGATTTCACTGTTTTATGACAGCTTATTTTACAGAAAATTTGGTGAATAACAGATGTTCTCCTCAGTGCCCCTATTTTAAATGTCCCGAAAATAAAACTAATCGATCATATCAATGGGGATATAATAGAACAATTAGATAGAAAATAAATAAAAATTGTTTCAATAAAAATTAACTTATTATAGAAACATGTGCTGTAGAGTATTTAAAAAGTGAGAGTGTAACAAAGATGAAAAATATATTATTTTACCATTAGAAGATTTCTGCGGGTAATAAATTCACGAGGGGCTAATAAGGCACGCTGAACTACAAAGAATTTCCTTACATAATAACTGTAATTCATTCAGTGTACTTCTCAACTCTTCATCAAATATATTCTACATTTATTTTATTCTGGCTCAACATATCCAATAATATTTTGAAAGAATATCAGACACTTGTTGAAATATTGTTTGCTTGTTTTATATTGTATTTACTCATATTGAAGATGTAACTATCAGTACACACGCTTAATAGTCAAACAGCGAAGAAATATTCGTTATGAAATATTTCCCTCGTAATAACCACGCCCGCAGCATGACCCGTTCAAATTACTCGTACGAGAAATATACTTAACGCTCACATAATCCCGTGGCTTGAGTCCGCAAGCGAACTACAGGCGAATTTAAAATTCATATTACGCTTTATGCTGCTCATGTATTTCATTACTACTGTGAGATTAATGAGTTTTATTTTACATTATTTTGCACATGTAAATTATGAAATTGTAGCACACCCAGTCAAATCCCCGGTGCTATTTTGGAGTATCCGCGGCGTACGTGTCAGACAAGAGCTGACATGCTTGAACAATACAGTGGTATGACTTCTTACCGAAGCAAGTTGTCGCAACATTGACTGTCTTCTCTACATAGTACACGCAAGCGGTCTGCACTTGGATCATTACACAAATTCCGACTAAAGAAAATAATTCGAGAATTCCTAAAGCAGGTTGAAAATTAAATTATCTGGACCTACTTATGCTTTCAGAAAAAAAAGATGTAGTAGCTGTTAAAGGAATAAGTAATCTTTAATCTAAATTAATTACAGAATAATAACCTAGGAGAAACAGAAAAAGTTTAAGGATTTTTGGTCAAAAAGAAAATAATTAGGAATCCTTTCTTCAAATATTAAGCTTTGGAACGAAATTAAAATTAAAGAAGAACCGAAAACACTTACATTCCTAATGAATAAATTTGCAGGTATATAGATTTACGTCTCTTACGACTGTTAACTTCTTGTAAGATTTGAGGCTTTCACGGCGGTGACTATGAAGAAAGCAGACTGCTTTTACCGGTTCTCACGGTCTCTCCGCTTGCAGAATTCTTATATTTTTTCTTCTACCCTGAAGATGGAGGCTGCTTTTACCGGTTTTCACGGTCTCTCTGCTTGCAGAATTCTTATATTTTTTCTTCTACCCTGAAGATGGAGGCTGCTTTTACCGGTTTTCACGGTCTCTCTGCTTGCAGAATTCTTATATTTTTTCTTCTACCCTGAAGATGGAGGCGATACGTTCCTCCGAAACGTCGGTTAACACCACATATACACGGTGCCAAATCCCAGAAGACTGCTTTCTGTTAACTTCTTATTTCACTTTTTGGAAAATTTATTTCTGTTGTACTTATTCTGTTTACATAAATATCATAAAATATTACCGGAAGTTTCGTCACCATCCCCAAGTATATAACCGCTGACTACAGAAGGATAATTCATAATAACATGTAGGTATTCCCTTAAGTACCTCAGCACGTGGCTTAATTTCCTCATTTTCAATGGTGTACTACTCAAAAAAAAAGTAAAAATATCCCAGTATCAGACAGTGAAGCCCATAGTGTTCTGAGACGTTGAGGCTACCACATTTTCTGGACATTCAGTTCACACATGGCGTGAGGTTGTCAGCCTTACGCGCCGGTCGCCCTTTATCCCCAGGAGAATTCTTGGTACTAATTCATGTTATAGGCTGAGTAAACCCCAGGACCATATTGTAGCTGGAAGAATTAGGTAAATTGAAAAATCCAATGACCTCATTGGGAATGGAACTCGCGAATTACCGACTTATAACATAGTGCCTCAACTAACTATCCTATCGTGTGCCCCTGTGGTGTATTATTTATGGTTAAGTAACTGAAAGCTAAAGAGAAATTTCGCATGGCTACCGTGTTGCTGTACTGCACTTCACCGAAATATTAACTTAATAGACTTGAGTATTTTCCGAACGTCTATTAACATACATATAAATTGAGTGGCATTAATGTCTTCTCAATTCACAAGACTCTGCTGTTGCCATGTTGTTGATATTAATTATCACAAAATGCAATATGTCATGTTGGAGTGCTCTCCATTGAAATATACAGTTTTTATGAAATTTCGAAAAACGCCCTCATGTGGTTCACAATTTTAAAGAGATGGATATATCAACACTTGCCCTGTGTGATCTCATAAGCTTCTCTGTTCTCTTTATGGAAGGAGAATGAACTATAAAATCGGAGAGGAAATGACGTAGGATATACAAAGTTATACCCTTCGCTAAAGAATTGGATTGAAGTAATTTTGTTAAGTCAAGACTGCAACTAAATTTCATATATTTCTTACTATTAATAATATTTACAATTAAGGTTCAGTATTTTTCTAGCAAGAGTTATAAAACTTAAAAGAATATTACGAAACTAGAAGTGCCATAACAATATGAGACAAAGGGATAAGGAACACGTAACTATCAAAGAATAAAAATATCAATTATCTCTGTACAGAACATTCATTCTTAAGACGATAATTAATAAAATATCGAAATTTTGCAATGTTTTATTTAACTCGATTCTTCATTAGCGTAGTCGCTAGTGCCCGCCATTGGACTCTAAATTAATCCATATGAATCCATGTCAACATACCCAGTTCCTTCAGTATAGGTTTTAATACTGTTTCGAAACCTATGCTAAGCTTTCGCATGTGACATCTTTCTAACAGGTTTTCACTCTAAAATTTTGTACGACTTTCTCACTTTAGACCCACTGGATCCTATTCTAATCCAGATGAATCCGATATGAATTCTCATACGTAGCTCCTCTAATAAACACTTCACGTGAATTTTCCCACGTGATCTCTTCCTGTGAGGCTCTCCGACTAACATTTGTGTGCATTTCTCACTTCTCCATATTGGGTACAAGCTTTGTAAATCGAATGCTTACTAAAATGTTTGACGACACGGCGAGAGAATATGTGTAGTCAAATAATATAAAAATGAAGCTAAAGGGGAGGTCTGAACGGCTATATCATTAGGGGAAACGTGGATGTTAGGGGACACAGTAATTTCAACTGCCTATGCGTCATCACTTATTTTCTGCAGAAGTGCAAACCCACTGGAGGTGATGCTCATTTATTGTAGTTTCAAATACGAGGCTTTTTTTATTGTGATTATATAATGAATGTAACTACGAATTTTGCAAAAAGGCGAAAATACCGTTTCACACGTCAGGCAGGATAATACGGATAATCAGGGTTTGTTGTAGAACACGACTGATTACTAGAGCAAAAACACTTTATTCAACTTCGAGAATTAATTTAAACTTGAAACACAGCTTACGTAATCCTTTATACAGAATTGTGTTTCTTCTACCATGTTCAGTGTTGATACTGAAATTCGTCGATCATTACAGAGAAACACCAAAAATATTGGTGTACGCCGTAGTGTAGATTTTTCATTCATTTGGCCATTACAATAGGCCACTGATTGGCCTATTGTAGCCTGCCCCGGGTAATTATGATGAAGGAGAATTTTGTGGAATGAAGATTGGCAGGGGAAACCGAAGTACTCGGAGAAAACCCGCCCCAGCGCTACTTTGTCCACCACAAATCCCACATGACCAGACCCGAGATCGAACCCGGGCCGCCGCACTGAGAAGCCAGCGATTAACCGCCAGTAGTGTAGTTGTCTAAAGTATTATGCTACTAGCCGAAAGGTCTCGGGTTCGCTTCCCAATGTAATTATTGGATTTTTCAATTTATCTAATTCTACCAGCCGCGCTATGGCCCTGAGGTCGACTCAGCCTCTAACTGAAATGAGTGCCAGAAATCTTCCTGGTGGTAAAGGGCTGCCAGCGCATAAGGCTAACAAACTTACCGTCATCTATGAACCGATTGTCTAGAAAATGAGGGAGTCTCGACGTCTCGCAACCCTATGGACCTCCACGGCCTGCTGCAGGGATAGCTTTTGTTATATATGTTATATGTGTATATCCAACCAACCATGAACAGAAATGTGTCGGACTTTGATTCGCTGTGTATATTGTCAGTCTGCCTGTGTTTCACTAGTTCAGTAGCACGCCACAAGAGAGCAGCACGCCCTCAGTGGGGATCCCCTTGCCCTATTTTATTCAACCAGCCTGTTTTCTCCTGCTCTCTCATAAAACGAATGACATGATAAAGCCATGCGTCAGATGTGGGTAGAGATTCCTTCAATAATTAAATACACACGTGGTTCGGAGAGATATATCGAGACAGAGAAAATGCAACGCGTTGGAGTAACACTGTTGGAATTTTCAGGCATTAAAGATGCCATGGGAAATGACTAAAAGGCATATTGGAATAGTACAAGGTTCCTTGATCTGAAGGCGTTCGTAATAACTAACTAAACATGATGTGAGTTATGTATGGAGCAAAATATATGAAGGTAATTATGAGAAAGGAGAAGTACTCGAGACATGAACTTTATTCGAGTGTATACGAGTGTAAAGGACATGCCAAAGCAATAAAGAATTAATAGTGAATCTAGAATTATTTCAGGAGTGAAAGTACGATACGATCGGAATGACCCTGTAGACAAAAAGAGTATATTGAGGTAAATGTGCCGAAATTTTGTTTTAGGTTATGTCTCATTATATATTACACGTACATACAAAAAAGGCTCGAAGGTTATGATAATGTCACTAATTTTGTCTTATTTATAAAGGTGTTATTTCCTACAGATGATACTCGCGTTCATAATGAAGCACTTTCGTGTTCCTGTACGGTCCACTTCATTTTTGTGTACGTTGTATCAGGTGACAATTTCACATACCCTCGTCTTCAGTTATAGATCACATATGACGCGTTGAGTTCAAACATTTTTCACAATACGGAGATCATGCAAAATCGTTGTGATTCGTATGTTCACTCGATAATCAATTATATATTTTAATACTATGCAGACACATCAATACGCTGACATTATAGAATTATTATCTCTAACTGGAAAACCAGGTATACATAGGGATATTTTTAGTATAAAGGTTCTTTTTTAGAATATACTGGGGAAATAAACTCATTGGATCGTATATTTTATGTTGAATGTGTCCATCCGCCCCAGTGAGTTTAACAACCTGATTATTTTTATGAACTTCAATGGGAGCATCACAGCTCACATGCTATTCAGAGTACATGCGAACTGTTCTCTACTTGAAATGAATCTCTCATGGCGGTCATATGAACTTCTTAAAACAGGGTACACACAGAGACAATCCTCTACAGTTAGTTCTAACACAATCTTACACTAACTACGAAACTTCGTAATTACGAACAATGATGACCCTAAAGGTTACTGTAACTGCATCACATAAAATAAAAACTTCATTTATGACTTATTCTGTCTTCTGCCATATTCTGTCTCCTGGATACTCATCTCCAGTAATCTCTACTAATCTTCCAGTAATCCTCTTGAGGTAACTCTTGGAGTACCGAATAAATGACACCAAGTCTAACAGTTGTATTCTCTGTTGTCATCAAAGCGTACTTTCCGTTGCTGTGAGAACAACGTATACCTAGCAGTTTCAACGGAAGTCTGTTTCTGTATGCGTTGCCTAGGAAACGTCTTCAAAAGCTCCTCTGATGTCGTGATTGTCTAGAACTTCGCTACTAAGTAACCGAAGTTATGTTGTTGATCACGTTAAACGAGGATTTCTGGTTGCAAATTTTAATGTTTTGAGAAGCCCGTCACAATATTTATCTCCATGCCTTTGAGTTTTCAAAGCGGCGTGATCTTCTGGGAAGTGACAACTTATGATCTGACAATGAAGAAAGCAGTCTTCTGGGATTTGGCACCGTGTATATGTGGTGTTAACCGACGTTTCGGAGGAACGTATCGCCCCCATCTTCAGGGTAGAAGAAAAAGTATAAGAATTCTGCAAGCGACAACACCGTGAGAAACGGTAAAGCAGACTGCAGAGCAGAGCAGACAGAGTTTGCAGTCTGCTTTACCGTTTCTCACGGTGTTGTCGCTTGCAGAATTCTTATACTTTTTCTTCTACCCTGAAGATGGGGGCGATACGTTCCTCCGAAACGTCGGTTAACACCACATATACACGGTGCCAAATCCCAGAAGACTGCTTTCTTCATAGTCACCGCCGTGAAAGCCTCAAATCTTACATATGATCTGACAAATTTACCATAAATTTACGAGAATATGCTTGTTCATCTTCAGAAGAAATGACACTGAAAACAGAAGTAGCACATTCCTCAGAAAAGTTTGTATCCATCCTCAAGACTTCACAATGCCAGAATCCAAAAATCAGCAATGTCCTTCAAAATTTCGGAACAAATAATGAGGATCCTTCTCCTTCTTATTAAGCTCTGTCCCTGTTTACTGTGGGATTTTGACACGGTATTTAGGGCACCGAGAAATGTTTCTAAAGTGCACATGTCTTTAATTGGTTCTAAATAATTACATTTCATATTGACAAGCAATGAAATTGTTTCAATACCGTTATCCGTTGCAAGTACATCCTTCAGAACACGTAGTCCAAATCAAATTGCACATTTTGCTTTTCGAACACTCGGAAAAAAAAGATATTATTAACGCTTCAAAGCTACAATAACAATGTTACGTGCATTAGCAACCTATCTCCTTGTTCCATTCATGACGATAAAATACAAATCATATGACTTTAATTAGCGTACTAATGATCCCTCACAGCAGGAACATATATGCAAAATTAGAGCCAGAATTACTACGGATATTAAGAGGGGAAGAGCTCTTTACAATATCCGAACTGTGAATAGTGTTGCCACTTGTTGTAATTATGTTACTTTTCATACGACATTAAGAGACAAAGCGCAATACGCAAAGGCGGGTTAATGTTTTGCTTCAATTATTCTAAATATGGGGTAGGCTATTAAACTAGAAGCCTCCATCTCCAACGGTCCAGTACTGAACGTAAAATGGAGGTAATGAAGTTTCGCGCTGTGTAATGGAAGTAAAAGGCATTTTGTTGCTTTGAGGGCATGGCGTCATTTGAAATGGAACCATATCTATACATGGAAGACGGTGTTTATGTACAGGAGTATATTTTTTGACTGTACTGACTCATGTGATCTTGGTTCTCACTCCCGAATTCGCTTGAACTTTAGTTGACTGTTTATTTTTTTGCATAAAAATGAAAACGGAGAAATTCTATAGATTCCACTCCAGTTACCTAAAGATGGGAATATTTTTAATGGCCTTACAGCCCCCCCTTGGGCCCTGGCCTGTGGTTCTTCAGTTTCATGATTATTTTAAAGACGGTAGGACTCCTTGGATGAGTGATCAGCCTGTCGTAAGGCCTCTACCTAAACACAGGATAACACAAACACAGAATAAACACATACACACACCAAACATCCATGCCTTTTTTGGGATTCGAACCCATGCTCCAGGATTCCGAGCAAGTGAAGACAGTACACGCCTTAGGGCGGCCGCACACCAACTACGTCAAGACAAGCATCAAGACATGAGACAAAAGACGCAGTCTTGCTTCATGCGTGATTCGTCAGCATGAAGCTGACATCAGCATCATGACTCAGACCGGTGTGCGGCGGTTTCCATAATCTCATTCGTTTCAACTGTGCTCCTTTCTTTGCGTTATCGCGCCTTGACTCTTACATGTCTTGACGCATGTCGGTGTACGACCTACCTTAGACCGCTCGGCTACAGTGACCGGCAGACGATGTGAAATTATGAGTTTATAATTAATGATAACTTGTCAGATATTTTCTTATTTACCACTATCAAGAAAGTTTGATCTTATAATATCCAGAACTGTAATTCTACATACAGTTTCTTGTGGCCGTGAAATTTGGTCTCCGAAGCTAAAGGAAGCTCACAGAATGGGGCTCCTATTGGCACCTGAGGGGTCAAGAGAATGGGGGGCTGAAGAAAACTGCTTTGTGGGCAACGTCATAAATTGTAAGATCTAAAAGCTTGTAACGATGGTATATTGCTACAAGTATTATGTTTTTGGATATTGTCCATCGTCTTATCTGTTTATTTTCAAAAACCGTCCTGTTTCTTTTTCAAATCACAGCGTTTCGGAGACTGCATTCTGTTCCCGTTCTTAGTCCGGTCTCAGAAACGTTGTGTTTTGAAAAAGAAACAATACGGTTTTTGATAATAAACAGATAAGACGATGAATAATGTCCAAAAACATAATACTTGTAGTGATAAATCGTATTCCTCGCCACATATTATGAGAATGATTGAAAAAAGGAGGAAGAGGTGGGCGTTTAGCACGCCTGAGGAATACGACAGTTCATTCGAAATTTCCGTAGGAAAATCTGAAAGAAAGAGACGACTACGAAGATCTAGGTATAGATGGGGAGATATTAAGAAAAACATGTGTATATATGTGGACTGGGCCGGTCACGGTAGCCGAGCAGTCTAAGGCATGCACTGTCTTCGCGCTCTCGAAAGCCGAGATCGTGGGTTCGGATCCCACTCAGGGCATGGATGTTTCTGTGCGTTTTTCTGTTTGCCTACAGGTAGAGGTCTTGCGACGAGCTGATCACCCGTCCAAGGAGTCCTACCGTATGTGTAAGATCTAGAAAAACCGAAGTGAACGGAGTTCATGGAGGTAGGCCTAGGCCCACTGGGGCTGTAGTGTCAAGGGGGGGGGGAAATATGTGGACTGGATTAATCAGATTTGGGATAAGAACTAGTGGTAAGATCTTGCTAACACGGTATGGAACCTCGGGTTTCCACAGAATTCTGAGAATTCATTGGGTTTCTGAATTAATGTTGGCTTCTGAAGAAGGTTTCAGCTCCACATAGATAGTTGATTAGTTGGGGAGTGCTCACATTTTTTAAATTATTTTATGGCTTTCATTTTCCGAAGACTGTTAAATTATAGGAGCTAATTTGGGGGTTCTGAAGGCATGAAAACTTTAGAACTTAAAAGTCCAAAAGTGAAAATTTTCTAATGAGTCTACGAAACACAGAGACTACGAGGTTACAGACTGTCTACTTCCTTGGACGTTACACTGAAATTCTTTACTAATTGCGTTTAATACGTGATACTCAGTATAGGCAAGTATGGGGAATTGTGAATATATAGAATTAAATTGTCCGCTAGCGTTTAGAGGAATATTCGATGCTCCTTACACAAATATTTCGCTATCATATAAACCAATATTATAACATTTCATCATGCTGCTGCATTAGTTGATCACATGATAGAGTATATATATTGTGACATAAGGCATTACCACGCAACGGCTCGAACACCACACCACACGCGTACGCAACAATATAACGGATGTTTAGAATTTGTTGCTAGACAACAATCATCGCTCCAATTGACTGGCGAGATAACTATCACGTGACTTATTTTCTGTGTGGTCTTCCCTACGCAGCAATAGAAATGTGTTTTCCGTGCGTGGTCCGTGCCGAGATGATATGAGAATGGGAATTGACTGCACTTGAGTTCCGAAGTTCCAAGGGAACAGCAGTGTGGCCAGAAGAAGAATTAGGAGAATTAGTGTGTGAAGATACATGTACCATTGTTACAGTAATCTTGAGAGTGTAAGAACTAATTGTACTAGAAGTTACTACTAGTGAATATCCAATAAACCAGTTAACCAATTAAAAACCGCTTCTTAATCACTATGATACAGGCGACAGTATATAATTTGGTTGTATAAAATAATACAATTTTTGACGTACAGTCCTCGCTGGATCAATAGTACGTATTATAACACAGTAGAGCATTTTATGAAAATTGGAATGCTTATGTTACCTGATGATGGCTCTCTGTGCCGAAACATGCTGTGAATTTACGTGAAAACGTGGACCTTATGGCAATTAGACCATTGTCTGTGAGGTTTAGTTGAACACTATCTTATATATAATATATATTTACGTTATATAAATACACGTTATGTATCGTTCATCCGATAATAAAATACAACTTATTAAAGTAATTTCCTTAACTTTTAATCTATGCATAACTTGTTTGAAATGCATCATGTATTGAGATTACGTTGCAAATTGTCCGTTACAATCAACTTTTCACATATTTTAGCCTACTCTTGTAGGTATGTACTTCAATGCAAGAAATTATTACAAGGTGTTAAGCATACATGGGACATCTCGTAGGGTCAAATGAGCATGGTTCACGCACTTGTCTATACTCAGAAACTATAATATTTATTTTAGAAGGCGATTTCAAATAAAATCTTTATGTAGCCTGTAATGTGATACAAGGGAAGTATTGTATGAAAGGCAAATTTGAAAACAAGACAGGAAAAACAGTTCAGGATTTTTTAACTTTTTATTTCGACACATTTCTGAAGAAGGCAAGGAAATTCAGCGAAGATTTCACTCACGTTAATTTTTCATTAGGTTAACTACCCCGGGATTCGAACCATATGCCCTCAGAATAGAAATCAAGTGCATACATTAGAACTCATCTGTTTGCCTTTGCTCAACAAATTTCTAATTCCCAACTGCATAATAAGGATGTATTAGAGCGTGGCTTATGGCGCCATGTAGGGCGTGTTTGTGGTTAGAAGTTCACAGACTAGAATTGCGGTTTGTTTCTCTACTGGATGAACAAGAACAAAAACAAAAGAAGGAAACGGATTCTTGGGTCACAAAGTACGGACAGAAGTGACTTCTTGTGTTCCAACTGGGTTAAACTTACTTTGCAGGCTTCCTACGGCGATTGCACTCCATCACATAGATTGACTGCCGTTTTTTTTTTGTCTCCAAAGTTAATTTGTCAAGCTCAGTGAATTATAAAAACCGTTGTATTAAAAAAGATTATCGCAATCGATATGTTCACTGTACTTAAACGGGAAATTTTGACATTAAAACATTTATCATTTTTTGTATTTATTTTCCAATTAATTTAGGAAGGAATTGTGTTCTTTTGCATAAAATTAATGGTATGTTAAGAGATCCTTTTCAGGATTACTCAGAATATGGATGCCAGTGCATCAAGTCTCTGCATTTTCGAATGGAAAATCATCATATTTTATAGATTGTGAATTTGAAAATACAAACCAGTATAAAATCTCTTGGTCAAAGTTCGTCAAAAAACCAAAATATTGTCACGATTTAAGAGTGTGTGACTATAGACGGGATATGAATTGGATTTTGAGTTTACTGATCAGTCGGAACTACACTTTACAGATCACTGACACACATATACTAGCGACCTCAATTTATTACAGTGTTCACTAGCCGTTTCCTGGCAACGTATTTAACACAGTTGAAATTTTTCAGCTTCTCGCGCTCAGATCCTCTTCTCACAACCAAAGTGCAGAACAATTGTCAACTGACGACTCAACTAACTGGGTCCCAGTCTGGCGGCCATTTCGTACCCTCTCACTCTACTGTACACATACCGACTTGCAAATGAACTTAACTGCCACTGAAGTCTTTCACCCACCAACCAGCTATTTCACGTCACTTAACTCAACTGAACTGCCGACAATTCCTGCTGACTCTGTAACTGGACTGTCCTTGCTTATAACATTTCGGCACGAACCACACAGAAAACACCATTTCCATTGCTATAGTCCAACAATACCACGACCGTTGCACACAAACGAATTTTGTTTATTCGCCTATTGCATAGGAACGACTGTTGTTTACATAGTCACCACTTAGCAACGGGCCTATACGTCACAATATTTTTTAATGTCATATTCAATGTTTGCGGTTTCACAGGTGGGAAGAATTATATTACAATTTTCCTGTGTGCAGCAAAATATTATGAATGCTGAAGATGGAGACAGTATTCCTCCGAAAGGGATATCCTTACTTAAAAGAGTATGACACAACGTCGTAATGTGGAAGGTTGCATTATGGTAGTACGAATTCCTTCTTCAAGAAGGCAAAAGACTGTTAATATTACAACCAAAGTATTTCAATTAATCTTCTGTGTAACCTACAATAACCTTCTAGGAAGACGTAAGAAACCTCTAGGTTCTAAATAATAGAATGGGGATTTTTATGCTTAATTCTGATGATAAAGAATAACACTAATGTTAAGTTCGTCACAGCTTAAATCACGTTTCATATATTTCACAGACCACCTGAGCTATTTATGCGTAAGTTCTGCTGAATAATGCTACTCCTGTTGCTGCGAATTGTTCCTACGAGCACCAGATGTCGCAACAGTCGGATATCTGCTATCCCACTTTAACGATGCTATCTTTTTTCTACCAAAATCGTTATTAACAAGGAAAATAAAGCCATGTATGACGGTCGGTTCTCTCAGAGAGTACTTTCCGGTATATGTTCATAGCAGGAAATAAACGTTGGCATACCCACCCACAGACCAGATAAGCTGCATCTCGGTTGCAATGCAACTAACTTCACTGAGACAAATAACTTTAATAAGCTGATATTCGCAGATCTGCTGACGAAATTCTACATTTTCGGAACCCCGAAGTCCACCATCACGTTAAGACGAACCTAGAACTATAGCCCCTATCTTGCTAACTGAATGTAGGAGTCACCCTGATATCCTGTTTTGAAGATCCATTTTATTATTATCTTCCACACACGACCAGGTTTCCAAAATGATGGCCCATTTCTATTTGACCATCGTACTGATAGCAAATGCAGACGGAGAGTTCTGTCTTCTGGAATTTTAAGTCGTGTAGCCCGTTGAAAGACAACGGATATTCCAGAGGAATATGTAGCATCCACTTCCTAGGTTGAATTGTAAGCTAAGTAAGAAATCAGTATGAAACAGCGCTCTTGCTGGTTTAATTTTTAATCCTGAGGATAGAGGCGATGTGGCCCTCCTGAGCATCGGTTGATATTCAACGAAATATACTGCATTAAATCTCCGAAGTCAGAAATCTTCACAACCACGGATTGCAGAATGACAAATCCTGCTCTTTACGTTATGTTCTTACTACCATAACATTTTTACCGGTGATTAATGTCAACAGTGCATAACTATGAAGGTCATGATAAATTAAAACAGGGTCGGCAATGATCTCACCTACTTTCTCAGTACAATTTATACAAAAAGATTATAAATTATTGTCTGTGTTTCCGTTGTTTATAGGGTACAAAAATAAAAGAACTACTGAAGGAATATGAAAGTGTATCTCAGAACGTTTTATTTGGTAACGCTGTAGTAGCCGCATTGATGTCTGGGAGAAAGTATAAAGTCAAAACTGAAAATGACGACTGTTCAAGAGAAAGCAATGTGAGTATTTTGGTTTATCGAAACAAAAAGCAACGTATGTAAGATTTTAGGCTTTCACGGCGGTGACTATGAAGAAAGCAGTCTTCTGGGATTTGGCACCGTGTATATGTGGTGTTAACCGACGTTTCGGATGAACGTATCGCCTCCATCTTCAGGGTAGAAGAAAAAATATAAGAAATCTGCAAGCGAAGAGACCGTGAGAAACGGTAAAAGCATTCTGTTTTATATTGCTTCTTCTACCCTGAAGATGGAGGCGATACGTTCCTCCGAAACGTCGGTTAACACCACATATACACGGTGCCAAATCCCAGAAGANATATGAAAGGCACGCATGTTCAAGATGTTTAGCATTCTGCAGTATTGTCTCTATAAATACTGAAACTCAGTTACATTTTCATATTGCATAAGCAGTTTCGTTTTGTTTTTAAGATTTGAAATTTATAGGCCACGGAACCCTGACATTAATTTGGAATCATTCTCTACCTTAAAATTCCATGAATTCTTTGAATTTACACTTTCTTTTATGCATGTAATATCTATACTTACATTCTGGCAAGTCTATATGTAGCTATACAAAAATTGTATTATGGGTGCTACATTTTTAATGTTAAGGACCATACTCATTTGTGTTTCTCCTCCTTGAATTATATATTTACGTACGTTCCAAAATTTGAGGCTATGGATGCAAGAATTCGACAACCTTAGTAAGGGGAAAGTAAATGTCATTCTCTTCAATATGCAATGAAAGTAAGTAACATATCTAGGATGCGCCATAGCTCAAACGGTCAGTCGCTGGCTTCCCACCGCGGCGACACGGGTTCGATCCCGGGTCTGGTCAAGTGGGATTTGTGGTTCACAAAGTGGCGCTGGGGTAGGTTTCCTCCGAGTACTTCGGTTTCCGCTGCCAATCTTCATTCCACCAATTGCTCCACAATCTCCCTCACCTATCATCTGAGGCTGGTACAATAGGCCAGAAGTGGCCTCAGTACAAGGGACTTAGTCCCACTCCACTAGCAATAAAAAAAGTAACATATTTCGTAGTACACATTTAAGGTACAATAGCTTAGACAGGAGTGGAAACTGAAATCCTTACGCGAACAATTTCATGGCTTGAATTGTATGGGTTTCAATTTTCTGAGATAGGTCAATGATGAATGCAAAATTTTATGTGTTCCTAGAAGTTATCTGTATTCGAAGTGGGGTATTTCAGAATAGTCTAGATATAGGTCTTTGGAAATACTACGGAGCTTTATACCGAAGAAGTTTTTACCACTAGAGAATGGAGATACCTGAATCCTTTCTACATGATTTAAAATAGGAAACTCTCCAATTGCCTCTACTTCTGTAGCAGGAGATACCGAACTGAGAACTACAGAGTTAAAACTCCAAAGCCAAATTTAATTTGCTTTTATGGAAAGTACCAGAACTAGTAGTGGGTGTGAACAGGAGCAGCAGTGACCATGTTGGTGCAGAAGACATATTCTCGCCGCATCTGTTCTCGTAATTTCGAGAGAACTTACCTCTACAGCACTCTGCCCACAGATCCAGTGCCACAGTTTCCAGTAAACACTGAGTGACAGAGAACGCCCTACGATACTGTGAAATGAAGCAATATTTCGAAGGAAGTGGAGAGAACAGAACACAGCTTGGCAACAAAACTCTGGATAGATTCAATAGGTATAATTATATCTCTTCTCTTTGTCCTCACACGAGTTTCATATCTAATTAATAAAACAGGAAAACTGGGCATAACATCTAGTTAAATATGACGTGAGACGAATATGAAATGCGCATTTAATAATTTTTGGCGGAATATCTATAGGGAAGATATCGTTTGCGTGATTTAGACGAAAATAAATGGATAATATTAAGACAAATCTTAAGGTCGCTCCATAGCTCAAGCAGATAACGCTGGTTTCCCATCGCCGTGGCCCGGGTTCAAATCCGGGTCTGGTCAAGTGGGATTTGTGGTGGACAAAGTGGCGCTGGGGCAGGTTTTCACCAAGTATTTCGGTTTCCCCTGCCAATCTTCATTCCACCATATTCTCCATCATCATAATCACCCGGGGCAGGTACAATAGGCCAATCAGTGGCCTCCTTGCCGAGTTGACGCAGTTGGACTAAACCCCCCACTAAGCAAATTAAAAAGACTAATCTTAAAGAAGCAGAATATCGGCTGAATATATCTGGTTCATAATAGACGCCACGCCGGTCACAGTAGCCGAGCGGTCTAAGACATGTACTATCTTCGCTCGCTTGGAAACCGGGATCGTGGTTTGGAATCCCACTCAGGGCATGGATGTTTAGTTTGTGTGTGCGCGTTTTTCTGTGTTTGTCTACAGGTAGAGGCCTTGCGACGAGCTGATCACCCGCCCAAGGGGTCCTACCGAATGTGTAAGATCTAGAAAAACCGAAGTGAACGGAGAAGTTCATGGAGGTAGGCCTAGGCCCACTGGGGCTGTAGTGCCGAGGAGAAAAAATAGACGCCACCGTTGCGATAATATTAACGGTAATAAATTAATTTAAGGGTTCCATAAGGGCGGGAAATTTATTGGCATACCACTTACAGAAAGATCTGCTCCATGGAGTTCGTAAGATATAATTAAGCTAGTTCCTAGGCCGCGCCATAGCTCAAGCGGTTAGTCGCTGGCTTCCCACCGCGGCGGCCCGGGTTCGATCCCGGGTCTGGTCAAGTGTGATTTGTGGTGGATAAAGTGGCGCTGGGGCAGGTATTTTCCGAGTACTTCGATTTCCCTTGCCAATCTTCATTCCACCAATTTCACCACAATCACCCTCACCTATCATCTGGGGCTGGTACAATAGGCCAGAAGTGGCCGCAGTACAAGGGACTTTGTCTCACCCCACTAGCATTAAAAAAATAAAAGCTAGTTCTTAACTAATGACCAGGATTTGTAAGCGAAAGCTGTTTCTCCGTATAGGTAGCCACTTTGTAAGTGCTTCTTTCTTCTTCGCCGAAGATATGACCATGCGTTGGGACCACTTTTTAGCTTAACTTACATAGTAGAGCTGATGTCGTGGCCTAGGTAAGTACCTGCTGAGGCTCGCACTGCCTACTGCACTGGACTCTGTTGAAATTATCTCGCTCTATTGACCTTCCTATTTATATAATATGATGGTAGAACCATGAGTACAGGAGTGTAGATGGGCGCAAATAAGCCTTAATTGCTTATGAAGAGTGTGTCAAAAGTAGGAGCGAATGGTGGTCGCCAGTAGCCAGAATGGGTAGCGAAGAAGTTCTCTCTCAGGGATTAACGGACCTTTCTCAGAGAGGACGAAAGGACTGGATTAGTTCTAAATTACACACCATGAAGAAAGAACACTAATTAGTCCGTTTCACTCTCTTCGCACCACACCGCTGCATGAATTAAGAATGCGACAGTCCACTTTAATATTATCGCTCTCGGCAATCGTAACGCTTTACATCACAGTTAATCTCCGTTGTACTTGTCCGGCGTAACCAGCTGCTGCAAACCGTTACTTTCAAACGATGTCATCACCATGCATTGGCTGAGTTCATTCTCTTTATATTTTAGGTTGCAAGAATAACCATTTCTGCCAATGAAATTTAATTATCAAATAGTTATAAAAATTCACTGAATAATGAGGAGTTTCATAACTTGTACGTACTATTCTCCTAGTGTAATTAGAATGATCGAGTCAAGTAGGTTTGATGGGCAGGGTATGTAGCACGAATGGGAGAGAAGCGAAATGCATATAGGATATTGGTGGGAAAGCCAGAAGGAAAGATCAAAATATAGGTGTTTGGACAATATTAAAATGGATCTTAGAGAAATAGGATGGGATTGGATTCATCTGGCTCAGGATAGGGACCAATGGAGAGCTCTTGTGAACACGGTAATGCGCCTTCGGGTTCCATAAAACGCTTGAAGTTCTTGAGTAGCTGCATAATTGGCAGTTTCTCAAGAAGGATTCAGCTCCATGTAAGAAGAAGATGGCAACACTTTAAACGTGTAACTAGTTCTAAGCGCCCTACACGCTTGATCATCTTGGCGTGGGCGAGTTACCAAGCCAACCGTTCATTCGCACTGGCTTAATCTCATGCTAGAAATGGCAAGTAGCCGCGTGGAACTGCTAAATTCTAAGAATTAATACAGTAAGTTTTGCCCTGCGTTACAATCAAAGTAGATTTTGATACATTTGCACATGAAAGGGATTATGTACTTCAATTACATCTACGCATATCTGGAAATTACACTAATTAACGTACATAGGAAATAAGGTATATATGTAATGATTGGTTGCAGACTAGATGCGCTACCACACGTCAACGCCCACAAGGAGAGTACTGCGTGACAGATTGATGCAGTGGCGCTGTAAATGTTTTACTTTTAAGGATGGAGAGATTTCTGAAAACATAAGCGGCACTTCGACAAAGAGAGATCTCGATATTCTAAACCAAGTCCTTTACCTCTAAACATCCTAATTCCTAAACAGTTTAGTTTCTCTCTTAGAGAGAGATTGTGACGCAATAATTAACTGCTCACGTTTCCAGTTTTACAATATTTGCAACGTCTGGGCACCATGAAATAAGGACGCTTGAGAGGTAAGTAACCTCAATACTGAATGGAGGTGCTTACACTTTATAGCCGTCAAGTTTATTCTTACATATACTCCCTTGTGCCCGCCTAGCCTCTTGTGCAACACTTAATATACGAAATGTTCTGCCTGAAGTGGAAATATACATATACTGACCTGGTCACGAGTTGGAGGCCGCTGTTCAAATTTACGCTCCAGTCGCTTTATACCCATGGAAAGATCCCCGGAAACTCAACAGATAGCGTTTTGTTGCAGATTATCTGGTGATGAGAACAATCCTTTCATTTGCCTGCATTCGAACCAAGATTTTTAAACACGAAGTCATTCACCATATCAATTCAGCTATCCCGGTTCATAGACCTATTATGGGACGTGTATTTTCCTGCTATGAAAATGAATGAACATGGAAGCAAGCACTACTAGCTAGATGTGGCTAATTAAATTTCATCTGATAGCTTCAATGGTCCTTCCCTAGATTGCAGGCTAGCTGTAGGCATTTCATTCAGTATAGATATAACCTGTCGACCCTCTTGAAGTCCGAAGTAAAAATAGACTGCCCTTCTCAGCCCAGACGCAGTACTTCATGTGGATAAATATATATTGTGATACATTCGGAAAATATTGGTATTGTTATTGATTCAGGACACATCAATGTATCTCACAATTTCTTGGTAACGTGAAAAACTCGAATTTATTGGGAAATAATTAAGACCTGCACCTCCGTTCATTGAAGGACACTTTTGGATGGCGTTACTGTTAGTTACACGACAGAAAAAAAACTGCATAAATTATCATAAACTTGAATATTAGAAATAATAAAATATAAAAGTATAACATAATATAATGTTCTGAGACGGAATTATATGTGTATTGAAATTGAACTTTTTAATTCTAAGAACAATATATGTTACCTAAGATTAAATGTAATTAGATGACTGAGCAATTAAAACTCCCGAAACAAGTAAAATAACTCTGATGCAATAAGAATCCCATGTCGACTAACAAAAAAGAAATAAAATACAAACTGCGTGACCTGTAGTCCGCAAGCGAACTATACCGAACGAGCGACCTCCGCTTGTCGGCGAAGTTAGTGGCAAATTTAGAGGATAAAGGGTGTCGCGTGGTCAGCGCAACGGATCTCCACGGCCATTAATTTCGGTTTTCTAGATCGGAGGGACTATTTCCTTGAAATAGCTCCTCAATTATCCTCACGAGGATGAGTGGATCCCGTTCCAGACCGACTACTTCTCAGAGAATATGGTAGCGCCGGGAATCGAACCCGGGACCTCTGAATCTGTAGCCAGGAACTCTGATCACTAGACCACAGAGGCGGTCCTCCCATGTCCTCGTATAAGCCACTTAATGCCGCAACTCTCTTGCCGCTCCAGTCCAACTTATTATAGTAGTGTACTCAGCAAATGCTTAATTTTCCATTTCTCATATATCGATGAATAAGATAAAAGACATTATTAAATGACGTAGAAGTAAAATCCCTAATTCTGCTTTGGAGTAAATTTTAGATAAGAATAAATTCCTTCTGACTGTACACAACTCCTACCTTATAACAGGATTACAAACTTTAAAGTAAACTTTCAGCGCAAGTGTAGCAAGAGGATATCGCGCCTTGGATTGAGCTGGAGGAAAGACGAATTGTCGCACGAGACCGGGAGTCATCTGTCAGTTCACACATTTGTGCCCTCTTTCTTAAGTGCCAAATTGTTTCGTTTCCAGTCCGAATATTATCTGCTTTGTTCTCATTGCTTACGGCTCCCTGCAGACTTGGGCCGGATGTGCGGAACCTCAAAGAGGTTGTTCAGACACTTTGATAGTAAACTTCATCAAAATCGCTAGTACGGTTTACTTTTGGAAACAATCTTCTTCTATGACACACTATTGAAAATTTAGGAAAATCTTGATTATTTTTTCATAGAAACTCGAAATCATTAGTAATAAGCAAACTGGGAGAAAATGTATAATGAGAAGGCCATAATTCGCTTCACCAATTATTATTATCGTAATGAAAATAAGTAGGATAAGGTGGGTGGGCATGTAGTATATATAAAATCGATGTCATATTTAAGCATCTGTTGCAATATTTGTAAACTTAACGAGAGAGGACAGTTTTTAAGGTACGATATTTTGACAGGCTCGTAAACTGTTGTTGTGCTAAGTTGTCACTCTTTTATAAACATCCCTTCTACAACATGTTTCGACTTCATACGGTCATCATCATTTACAAACTTCATGTAATTGCTTCACTGGACCGCTTTTTTGAACTCATTATCTGAGGAGCTCTTGCATTGATTTTAAGGTTTATATTCTGCGTGTCACGGCACTGGGCAGTTTTCACAAATAGATGGCGGTTGTTGATAATCCAAAGGTATATTTCTATCAAATTTAATCTGTAGCCGTCAATGAAAGAACACTTGAGTAACGTAGGTGTAGGTGGAGAACAGAAGTTAATTAAAGCAAAAGTAAAAAAGGGGATCTTAAAAACAAAATTTATAAAAATGTGAGCTGGACTGATGTTGTTAAAGCTCTGCTCGGTGGCAGGCTCTTATCGACAAAGAAAACCTATTTCCGTGTCGCACAAGGAATTTCTTCATCATCGTTGCGATTATTCGTTTCTCAGAAAGAAATCTGCACCAAGGAGATCAGTACTGGAATCCTAGATGCTGAGATTGGCATCATTCTGTACGTCTTCACAATGTCATATGCAAGGACATAAAACTAAAGGCAACTAAAGTCGTAAAGACTAAGAAACTCAACTCTCAGGCCAATGAGCAAGTCAGTCTTCTCACAGTTGCGTAGCCGCTTGGTTTCCTAGTTTCGACTATTCTAACGCGCTTCTGTGATTAATTTGCTTCTTTAGACGGCGTGAAAGTTGATAAAGCTCTTAAGTTTGTTTTTGTGCAGAGAATTGAGCAGGATGAGAAATGCCACCCAGATTATGCTAGGCGAGACAAAATAGATTTGGCTACGGAAAGAATTTCTCGTGAGATGAAGGAGCCTGGGTTGAGGTTAAATTCTTTCGAAACAACACAAACACCTAAGTTTAAATTATCATGCAAGAACTGATGCACCCAGTGTTTTATTTTCCTAATATTGTTATTAAACCTTCTGTTGCATTAATATCATTCATTTCACATGTATTTTCCGTCTTAACGCAACTTATTGTTTAGTCTCCCTTATTTCACATTACATGTTTCGGCTGTATACGGTCATCATCAGGTGTCTTCTGTCTTGCTAAAATTGTTGCACTGTATGTAAAAATTTCGTAACGCTTATGAAAGCTTTATTTCCTGATTAAAATAAATTGATTTTAATTAAAATTAATTAAATTGATTAACATTCCAAAGTTTTCCTTATGGTTATCGTCCTCTCTTCTTAGTCCGTCTCAACCACCGCCATACTATGACATCATCAGTATTATTATCTTCCATTGCAGAAGTTAACTACACAAAATTAAAAATTACAAACACGCATTAAGTCGGAAGAACACATTCACTTGAGATAATGTGAGCAACTAATCAAACATAACTTTCCACAGTGTGCGCCTACTAATCTGGAAACCAGTTGCCTGCTTGAAATCGTTGACATTTCTCCGAAGTTGCCGTTGATTTGCAGTTGCCACTTCCTTTGGTGTTCCCTCGCCCTTAAATTCATGTTGTCTTACAATATCTTCTACCCACTGAGATGTTAATAAGGCTGTATCTTCGTCATCCAGATATTGCTAAAGTTTCCATCCCTAAAACAAGGAGTATCTTGTGAGCGGTCTTGTTGTATGTGGGTGTTCAAAACAGGGAGGGAGAGTACAGGGGAACAAATGCTGCGGCGGTTGTATATAGCTACAGGGGTGGTTCCAAAACATGTCATGTGGGAAGCATCGATCCCAAAGGTCTGGACGCAGCGACGCTCTCCCTCCACCATGCCCTTCGCATCACGTCATGAGCGACACTATGGCAGGGTTTAGCTCTGACTGAAGCTTAACACGGTTCTCCCATGGGAGCAGACTTGCAGTTCCGTTCTAACAGCTCACTCGTGCAAGAAGTCGCACTTAGTGCCTGTTGTACGTGATGCCCAGACAAAAAGCGTGCACTGCAATTAGTGAATTATTGGGCTCCTAGAGGAAATGTTCCTTTCGGTCCATCACGTCAGATTAATACAAAGGCTTTAAGATACATTCGAATGACAATTAATTATGACGGGACTCAGATAAATTTATAATACAACAAAGGACATGTTTCACAAACTCAACTTCATGCATCACAAATTAGCATTGAAGCATTTAGAATTTATGATTGTAAATTTAAATGAAGTTTATAAGTTTAATTTTCCCTAAAATAAACTGGTCCCAAACGAAATTATTTATGTTTCAAGACATTCTTTACTAAACTTTGTGTCCGTTTACTTAGTGCCGTGGTACCACTCCATTATTTATACAGGAAAGCAACCACCCGATAACTCAGTCAGTGCAGCGACTGGCTGCGGGCTGGATAGCCCGAGTTCGACTTCCAGCACTACAAGATTATCTCTTCTCCACAGCAACCAGACCGACACTGAGGCCCACCCAGTCTCCTATCCGATGGGCATCGGGGGCTCTTTCCCTAGGGGTAAAGCGGCCGGGACGTAAAACTCATCGCTCACCTCCATCTAGTGCTGAGGTCATGAAAGGTGGAGTTGTACCTCCACTATCCTATATTTCTCCGTGGCATAGTGCTTAACTGCCGATCACAGTGGCCGCGCGGTCTGAGGCATGAACTGTCTTCGCTCGCTCGAACGCTGGGACCGTGGGTTCGAATCCCACTGAAGGCATGAATGTCTGTGTGCGTTTACTCTGTGTTTGTGTTGTTGTGTGTGTGCAGTTAGAGACCTTTGCCACGGGCTGATCCCCTGTACAAGGAGTTCTACCGTCTGTGTACAAATGATTACAATACTGGAGAAGAGACCAGAGCCCAACAAAGGCCTGTAGAGCCATTGATGAATGAATTAATAAATGAATAGTGCTTAACTAATTAAGAAAGGGGACAGTTTACCTTTACTTTTATCCAGGGTCGGAAATATCAGAGGACACAGTACGCGTTTGCGCTATAAATCAGATGTGGTCTCCCAGAAACCATACGGAGAAAAATGTAAATATTTGAAGAAAGTGTAGGAGAACAGTAAAGCAAAGTAAGAAAATGATTAAGAAATTTAACTGTAGTTACAAGTCACATAGACTATTCCATTATTTTTATTAATATTGCCACTTTCTTAAAGAAAGAGTTGAGGAATTATTCCTCTTAACTTCGCCATACCAGTCTGTCCGTCCCTTCGCTGCTGAACATCGGTACTGGTGGGGGGATTACTGATAAATGTCGACAGTGTCCAACTTTCGTTAAATCATACAACAAAAACAGGCACATTACATTTGTAAACTTATGCGTCTCTGTACGCATCTCGACTGATATTCGTATAGAAATCGCTAAATATTTAAAGAAGAAAAAGAATATCCAGAAAACGTTATAGAGAAAAATGAAAGATGCTTTTTATAGACAATACAAATGTTTCGTGTTACAATTTCGAGATGATTAAACAAACGCGACAGAAACGAGAGAGTTGTCATGTTACGCATAAAATTCATGATGTATTTATTTTAAGGATAAGTAATTTGGCCAGGAACATAACAAACAGAAGCACCGATCAGAACAATATCCACCGAAGCATTCGTTTGTTACAAAGTGTTTTGTTGTATCTGGAGGGGAAAGAACAAACAGACAATGCCTGAAAACAATTTGTTAATTTAGCCTAAAAAGAATTAACAGGGAACTTAGAATGTAGGGATAAGTAGGATACCATTGGCCACTAAGAGAACATAAGCTTCTTCACAGAAATTCACGTTTTACAAGGCTCAAGGATATTCGAAATAGAACAGCCTATTATTTATAGCTAGGTCAGTATGACTACTGAGATCACTGCGCTTCCGCTTGCTACTTCCCGAGATATGCTATTGCATAAAGCAGGCATGTCCGACTTCAAAAAGTTTGTCATCGACTTTTTAGTGTCAAAACTGCCAGTGATCTACCACCCTCTCCTACTGTCGTACCTCGCTTTAAGCAAAAATATTGGTAAAAATAACACGACACATGTTTGTTGTAAAAACAACAGCATTGAAAGTACAGACTACTTTAACACGTATTTTCGCTTCAAAATCTGAATATAGTCATATTATATTACAAGTGAATTTACATGCTTTTCACGTATAATTTCCTTATAGGCCTATGAGATCGACCAAAAATTGTCCCGCTATCGACGCGCTGGACATGCCTGGCATAAAACATCTCTAGCATATGCGATATGCTACTATGACTTTAATTATTAAATGTTCGTTAGAAATAAAAGTAAGGGAAATATCTGAATGACAAATTATGAAATTGTGAAAACGAGGGTGTGACAAACATGAAGATGAAACTCTTGAAACGCACCAATAAAAGAGCTTTCGAAGTGTTAAATGTTTAAAATATTGGCAGTAATTAAAATAAATTAAAAATAAATGAAAAAGTTGAGATAATATTTCAGACCGAAATCATTTGATATACATTATTCATTCAGAAAATAAAATAAAATAAAATACATATTATTCAAGTTCTAACTCAAGTGAAATAAACATGATAAATACGGATAGGAAATGCTAAGGGTCAAATAATGAAAGGAGATGACCAAAAATCTTATTTGGACAGGGAAGGATTTTGTATAGAAATTTAACAACAATTCGGATCGGTCACTTATCGTAAAAGTGAACATATTCCGAACTCAGGATTTTGTATTAATCTTTGATAAATATTGAGGATTTCTTCTTCGATTTTTACAGGAGTAAGTGATTATATATATTTGAATTCATCTCGCTGGTTGTGAATGATGAATCTATTTTTATTTACACTCTTACGCGAGATGAAGTGAAATGAAATGACATCCACGAAGCTTCAGAAATATAATCATCCTCTTCTTACTCTCTCGCTGTCGAAGACTTGCAGGATTTATCGCCGGCCGAAATGCCACACTCATAGCGAAAATATGTAACACAAACTTGTAAGGATATATCGCTGAGATATGTTGAAATGAATGTCACAGACAATTCCTCACCATGAACATATCATGTTGCTGCTAGGATAAAGACGGAGTCAGTTCGATGTGAATATTGCATGCACGTTGCCTGCCTTTGAATTCAAACTTGCTGCAGTAAGATGTCTTTAATAGGGAGTAAAATGAAATACAGTAATTTTTGTTTAGATACTTGCTTACTTATATACACGACAGACGGAAAGGCAAAATTATGTTTCGTATCGTTTAGAAACAGAGACACAATGTCCCGCTGAATGTCCGTTATTACAACGTCCACACTTCTTGACTGATTTACGTTGCGGAAGCACTGCAATAAAATTTATCCAAATGTATTGACTTTGTATTTATTTTGGACCACTTCAAGGATACTCTCTAAAGCTTCAATTAAATGCTGTGTGTATTTTTAGTCAATTAACAGATGTTGATTAAATATTATGTACGGCACCCATATTATATGGGGCACGCGGTAACGTAGTTGGTTGAGGCACTTTGCCACAAGTCTGAAGGTCGTGGGTTCGAGTCCCGAAGAGGTGGATTTTTTTCCAATTTACCTAAGTCTAAGCTAAGTATATGAATTGTGTTTACAGCTAAATGTGCGTGCCATAGTGTTTCGGGAAATAACCGCAGCGTTCACATATGTAAAATGAACCAACTTCATATCTCACCCTCGTGCATATTGAGCAGAGTAATCAAATTAATGCAATCATTTAATCAACTGAAAATGAACGGTTACACAAGAACAAATTTACATGGTAAATCTTGTACCTCGACTTAATCTCGCAAAGAAAACGAAGTGATGTCCGGACAGGAATGTATGCGAAGTGGAGGAAAGAACCATGGGCCAACTCCGAGAGAAGGAAAAGAAAACAGACATCTCAGTCTAGTGGCCGGACCTTTGGCTTCGTATCAAGGATGTCCCGGGTGGGAATCTTCGCTGGGGGACTGGGTGAGGTTGCTGTTGTCTTCCCTCAGTTCGACCTTACAGACGTCTGGATAATACGTCAAGTTACGCCACAATCGCTTCCACAGCCTTTCAAATTAATTATAAATAAGTTACCCTATTATTCAATATTATAATGTATTATATTAGATATTTCATAATATGAAATAATGACATAAAAAGATCAATAAATAAATGTAAATAAATAAACAAACAAGAAGGAAAATTAAAAGATGAGGAATACCAAGAGGGATACGAAGGAAAATAACAAAAAGGAGGGTTCGTGAGGCGTTCATTTCTGTTTTCCTCACTTTCGATTCCGTCACACCTTATCAGGACTATAGACTGCAATTTGTATATTAAACCCCTTACATTTCCACTTTCGGAGCTCCAAAGTGCTGGTACCTTTATAAAATTGGAAATCACTCCCTTCTTTCTCAATATAGGTTTCCGCACAGGATGCCGGACAGAGTGTATGTGGTAGACTACAACAAATTTTTAGTAATGCATTCTCAGAACGGCATAACTCACACACAGGCAGACCCTCTTCTACTTCGAGTGTGTACGTATATGGATACCGGCATACAGAAGAACTGAGATTCGCTGTAAAGGAAAAGCCAAATTATATACAGGAACGTAATGGAATATTTACATTACAATTTGAAGGATAAAAAGAGAATCCGGAATAAAATAATAGAAATACTTCCATAAGGATTGGGCCTAAATGCTGACCCTTGCACTGCGACATTCAGTAATAATATCAGTACTGGAGTACATGAAAAATTCGTACATAGGATTTCCCGGGAAATGCTTCTGTAGAAGAACACAATATTTTTGTTAAATAATTTGTACTGTGTGGCATATTTTCTCAAAGAGCTGTGAAGCCAGCAGAGGCAGCTATTGTTAGGAACGGCTCCGTAAACCTTCTCGTTACTAAACAATGGTTTAGCAGTCGTCACGTGAAGGCGCAACAGACAAGCACGTAACCATAGAAGAGCTGTTGGAAGCGGTGTTTTCTGTGCGGCCTGTGCCAGGGCTATGTAATAAGGACCAGCTGCCATTACCAGTCAGTCCGAGTAGAGTCCGAGTCGAGAGTCAGTCAATCGAGAGAGAGAATCTGCAGGCAGACAATCACTTGAGAAGTGAGATGCTGGGAACTGAGGCCGGGGAATGTTCGGGAACGCAAAGGGGAGGAACGTCGGCCTTTAGAAGCCGCTACCAAGCAACGCAGTAAAGACCGTGACTTAGAACATTAGCCTGTGTGTGGGAGTAATATGTAAAGCGTAGTGACGAGTTGAGTGTTAAAGTGTCCAATAAATACCCATCTAAACCCCCCTCTACAGTCGTTCAGTCACGTGACAGCATGTTATGCTGCAGTGACTGCACTGTTAATGTTAGTCCAGGCTTATGTAATCGAAACCCAGTTCAGGCATTAGGTAAAACACTGTATATTGTGTTAATGGGCACAATAAAGTGCAATGAAACCGAATTAAAACATTTAATGTACCAAATAGAACTGTGAATTATTCTGACTGGCCGGATTATATGTCCTTTTTGAACGCACTTAGACGGCAACATATAGATCATGAATGTTACGTCATATAGGACAGGTTTAGCAAGCATATATGCATGGACACTTTATTACCATAGGAAATGTGTTTGAGTGTCAGTGAGAATTTTAAAATATTAGCAATAACTTCTCTCTAAAACAGTATGAAGGAATGCTCCTACATACTGGTTGTATATGAGGTAATTACAATCACGTTTAAGTACGCTGGAGCGTTAGTTCGCTATTTCAATTCCAGAGATACGCGTTTTTCCAGACGCTCCCTTTTCATGCATACTTAGTGTTCGTATGATAAAACCGTTTTGAAACAATTACTTGGGCTGATCCTTTGTACGTTTCTTAAGTTATGATCCCATTTACACTAAATTGTGTGGTTCTCCCAGCGCGGCGGCCCGGGTTCGATTCCGCGTCCGGTCAAGTGGGATTTGTGGTTGACAAAGTGGCGCTGGGGCAGGATTTCTCCGAGTACTTCGGTTTCCCCTGCCAATCTTTATTCTACAAATTGATCCACGATCACCGTCACCTATCATCTGGGGCTGGTACAATAGGCCAGAAGTGGCTGCAGTAAAAGGGACTTAGTCCCACCCCACTAGCAATAAAAGAAATTGTGTGGTTAGAAATGTCTAGTACCTTTGTGAGGTCGCTAATATGAAATTCTAAGTGTAAGTATACGTGTAACAGCAGTTTGTAAATTATGTGTGTTTATCGTGAACCGTGGGAACGCAGGTTACGTACTGTCTATGAAGAGGACATTACGTAAGCTATATTTGAACATACGTAAAACGCCTCACAGAACTGTCCAAATTATAATGTATTTTTCTTCCATACTACATTTTACCTCTTCGCTTTAAGAAGACATTGTTATTTCTGAGACAAATACTTGTTCATAATTTAATCTACGTTTAAGTTACATAAAGGTGTTTCTAATAATATTTTCGCAACTATTAGAATTTTTACAAAATAATGCTTCCTATTTGACTTCCTTCATCTGCGTCTAATTTATATGTATTTTTGTTCAGCTGGTTCATTAGTGCCGGTCACGGTAGCCGAGCGGTCCATTGCATGTACTGTCTTCGCTCGCTCGGAAGCCGGGATCGTGGTTTCGAATCCCACAAAAGGCATGAATGTTTGTTGTGTGTATGTGATTACCCTGTGTTTGTGTTGTCCTGTGTTTAGATAGAGACCTTGTGACAAGCTGATCACTCGTCCAAGAAGTCCTACCTTCTGTAAAATGATCAAATGAAAAAAGATCCTCGACACCATAAGGTATAAGAGGAACGGATTAAGTAAGTACGAGTAAGTAAAGACGGCCCATTACATACTCGTTATTATTTATAATTTTCTCCTAGTTACCTCTCATTAAACAAATGTTGGTTGCCCACGAACCAGAGCATAATCTACCCTTGCAGAATAATTTAAGACTAATTTAATGTAATGGTTTCCAGCACAATTGTGGTTGTGGTCTGCTCTGTGGCTCAGTATTGGTTGGTCCCTACTCACGACAATGCCAAAAGCAGGCACTGGACTTCGCTCTTCGGAATGATATTATGGCATGTAGACCCGTTTCTAGGTAACGACAGCGAAATAGAGCAGCTGTGCAATAAATGTTGCTAAGTAATGACTCTAAGAATTTGCCGTTTCCAGCTAATGGTCACAACCGACATGCATGCAACATTGCAGGAAGCGTTTAGGGCGATGTTCTCCGTGAGGTCCGTCCGAGACTCTATAACGAGGACCAGCTGTCATTAGGTTACAGATCTGAGGCGACGTTGAGAAAGATAGGTTGTTGGTGTGAGATAACCGACAGCCTGGAAGTTACTAGTACTTAGTGGAGTGGAGTGAGTTGCTTGGTGAGTGACTGTGTTAGAGGACTGCTGCAGTTCAGTCCTTGTGAGCTGCTGATTTTAGAAGCTGGTAGCTGAGGCACGGGGATATTTCGGGAACCCACAGGAAAGGGGACCTTCACCGTTGGGAGCTGTTACCAGAAGACTGGTGAAGACACAGCAGACTGAGAAGAATTATGTGTGTACTGAAGTGAATTGTAGGGAGCGTGAATTAACAATAGAGCTGCTGTTACTTGTAGTTACGAGTTGTGTGTATAAGTGTTCAATAAATTCAGTCACCAATCTAGAACCCGTCTATGGTAACACTCATACATGTGACAATACATTTCGAACTATATTTACCTCCTAAATATTCTGCACTTGTTCCTTACGGCTACTAGTTTTATGGATTGGAGTCTTGAAATGAAAGAAGGAAAAAGGCATCGAATTAAAAGGTGTGCCTGACATCCAGGAAACCTTGTCCTGGTATATCCTCAGATGTTATGAAACTGATGGAAATGATCAAAGGCGTTCTTTTTAAAAAATATTTAACACTGTTAATACGGGGCAGTACTGTAACGTTAAATATAAATGTATGACCCTAATACGCTACAAACACATCAAGACCGAGCTGCACTATTCCAGAAATAACTATTCACGTTGAAACACAATAAGGTACGATTATGCTTATGTTGACTAATTCTATGAAAAGTAATCCTTCGTCAGAAAATAGTATAAGAATATCTAGCCAAGAATTTCTCCGCCTTTTAGGGAAGACGAATGTTTAGGGATTATATCCGTATTTCCGTGCACAAATTGTTAATGAATAAACTTAAAATTACTTTATAATTAATAAAATATCAAGTCCGTATTAGAATAAAATATAATTTTTCTAATTGAAGTGCTCTTTATAATGTTAATTCTTAAGCATAATATCAAGACTGTAGCTGAATATTTTAAGATGACATTGACTGTACACAAAATGTCAAAATATCCCTGAAGTATGCTTAAGGACCTTATCAATTATGACGTCACATTATATCTGAATAGCCTATTTTTAAATAAGTAAAATGAAGATAAATAGTAGAATATGTTTGAGAGGGAAAATCAGCAAACGAATATATGAAATGTGTGGAACTGAAAGAGTATTTTGGACAGTTAAGTCATAATTTACTCGTAGAGCGTCATAGTTTCAGGAGGTTTAAATATGTAATGAGATATTCACTTATAATACCCCAGTTCTCCTTTGTGCTACTCTACCTAAATGGGAATATTAGGCGAATTTTCTGCTCACATTTCGCTGTGGTTTTAAGGTAGAAATTCCAATTCACACTTCTTTTACAAGATACAGAGTATAGAACAACAGTGTTCGCTATGAAAGTCACTCGAATAAGCGCTGTAGAGCAAATTACGCCACTGAAATTGCACAGCGAGTCTAAGAGAAGTTCCAAATTAGGGCTAAAAAGATACAGTCCTTTAACAGGGGCTTAGTAATTCGTTTTTGAGATGTGCTTATTCAAAAGTTCCTAACCTAACTTTCTTTTGTCCATCAAAATTTTAGCATTTGCGAGTACGATTTCAAACAGATTTTGTTAACTCTTCACATGATACTGGGTTACTTGTGAGGCTGAGCTGCCTGTTTGGTTTATTCATAACAGTGAGCCTTCAATAATCTCGGGAAACGGAAGGAAAGAGACCGCTTGAAGGACCCAGGGGTAGATAANAAATATTTTTCCTGTAGCTTTAAGAGCCCTGTAACTGACGCTGTGTATTCATTTTTGCTGTTCTCAGAGAGAATGTCAATTATTGCTGCCCGCTGGTCCTCGTACCGTTTACGGTCCCAGAAGATACGTTCTCCGTTTGTAGAACGTCATAACATTTGCATTCAACTGTGAACACAATGTTAGATCCATTTAGACGAAAGGAACTGGTTTGTCCATCGTACTGATTCTAAATAACTGACATTGGTTGTCCAGCGATTGAGGTGTCTTCCCTCACCTGGGGGGCGGAAACAAATCCAGTTTCCGAAACTTCGTGTTTCTTCTTAGTTATTTAGAAGCCGGACGATGCGCAAAAGTCCGAAAAAACAAGTATCTCTGTGTGTTATACACCATCGTCAGAACCCTGTAGTATTTAATTATTCATTTTGCTTTACCCGGAAGTCAATTAATAACTGGGAACATATTCTGACGCTTTTACAAGCGACGAAACTAAGCTTCTCTACACTTACATTTAAAATACCAATTGTTGTAACTTTCTTCACTGGCTCTACAGCCTCCTTGGGTCCTGACTTCTGATTTTATGTTTCAAGATAATTTCACAGATGGTAGGACTCCTTGGACGAGTGATTAGCTCATAGTAAGACATCTACCTAAACATAAGACAACACAAACACAGAATAAACACATACACATGCCAAACATCTTTGCCTTGAGTGGGATTACAACCCACGATCCCGGCTTCCGAGCGAGCGAAGGCAGTATGTGCTTGGAACGCTCGGCTACCGTGACCGGCATATTGTTATACTACTTATTTGGTACGTCAGATACAACTATGTAGAAATGTTCCCGTAACAGTATACTTGCCTACATTTAATTGAAACTACAACTAACACAGGCGAAAGCGGAACCGATAATTCTATTATTATGAATGGAAACAGTTCCACACGTTATGCTACGTAGGTTGCACTGAAGGTAATGTAGTTTCTCTATTGCTTTTCGTCAACTGAGTTTCACATGCCTGTTTTAGAAGTCAGCACTCCTGAATCTAATATACACTCATCAGAAAATCCTTGTGAAGCCACGTGTAACGAACTTCTCTTGTCTCTAGTTATAAACGTAACACTGAGAGGTTTCATTACGTCTGTTGTTTGTAACTATATTGGCTCATTCCTAAATTAATTCGGATATCGAGTTTGAAAATGAAGTTTCTAATATTATTCCTCTAATTGCTTTCTTATTCTATTCCAGCACAGGTTAATAACGAAAACATTTGGTCCTAAGACAGAGAAAATCACTGGAGACTGGGGAAAAATGAAGAATGTGGAGCTTTTGAAACTAATTTTTACCAAACACGCCGTGTTATTGGGGTACGCGTTAGCGTAGTTGGTTGAGGCACTATGCTGCAAGCCGGAAGGTCGCGAGTTCGAGTCCCTATGAGGTGGATTTTTTTTTCAATTTACCTAATCTTTCCAGCCGCAATATGGCCCTGGCGTTGACTCAACCTCTAACAGAAATGAGGACCCGTAATCTTCCTGGGGGTAAAAGGCTGCCTGCTCGTAAGGCTGACAACCATATCGCCATCTGTTGGCCAATTGCCTAGATGTGGGAACATCAACGTCTCACAACCCTAGTGGCCTTCACGGCCTGTTACAGGGATAAATTTACCTTTTTTTACACCCTGTTATTATGGTCATCACATTATGAAGGACGAAATGGTTGGGATATATTACACGCGTGAAAGAGAAGCACACAACATTATACTCAGAAAATCTAAAAACAAGAGACTATTTTAGAGAGTTATATATAGTTGGGAAGATAAAAAAATATATTTAAGAAATTAGGAAATTACGGTGAAAATCTGATTCAGTAGCCAGAAAACTAACTGCATGAAGTAACCCCGTGGATCATAATATTGTATAGAAGCATACGGCCACGACGTGCCCAACGTTTCTACCAAAATGTTGCGTGTCATAAGTAAACTCGAAATTACTGAAACAAAATTTTATCGAACACATGCACGAACATGTTCTCCATGTTCTGCATATTTCCGTTATGTTGAGTTTCGTCATAAGAATGAGTAAATTACGATTTTTTGAGTTTTAATTCAGATCGTTTAGTGCAAAACACGAACTTCATTAGAAAATATATATTGCACTTTCACCTTGCTATTTTTACTCAAATTCTATAGCCTGCTATTCGTTTCGCGTCCTGTCGATTTACATTGAAAAAACTTCCAAGAAATGCACAATTATTTCCTAAATTAATATATTCTACAATACGATTGATACGAATACCTTCAACTGAATACTACCAATAACTTTCTCCTTCAGCGTATTATTTAGAAATTTTCGAAAATTTGATTTGTTAGTATTTTAATGTCAATAGGGAACATATGAGGCTTACATTCTCTAGGCGTGAGGTTTCATAGTGTAGTCCTTTGTGTTAGAGTCTTCTTATTTAAATATTGTGAAAGTGTGATGCAACAGAAATATTATATTTATTAGAGTAATTTATTACGTCGATAAGAGTTCTATCTTCTGATGCATAACGCTGTGTAGTCCCTTGAAAGTCAGCCGACATTTCGGAGGAACAAGTTTCCTCCATCTTCAGGACAGAAGAACAATCCGAGTAATAACTGAGCGTGAAAGCCCATGTACTAATGCGAGAACTTCAGAAACACAGGGTAAAATATTTTATATATTAATTGAAGCCAACAAAACTCGAAAGATTATCTCTCTCTTTCTCTCTCTATAATACGTAGCAACAGGCGACTCCGTGCAGAGACTGTTGCTTGGCAATCGGTAAACATGACGTCACGCAACAGTAGTAGCTATCACATAACTGTTTTCTGTGTTGTCAGTACGGAAGCTACATAACGAGGAGTATTCATCAGTGTAACCAGAGTTACTAGATAATGAGTACTGAGTAATTAGAGAGAGAGTTACTAGTATCCAGTATCCAGTATGAATTGAAGTCCAGCAGCTACGAGTCGAGTTGCATCGAGTGAATGGCAGTGACTCCAGCAGGGGAAGTAAGTGTGATACTGCAGATGGCAGTAGTGGTGTAATTGTGAGAGCGAGTGTTCAATAAATTCACTAGATCCAAAACAGCGTGAAGTTATTTGTCGCGTTACACAACCAACACGTGACAATAAATATACACACACACAGGTATTATCGCTCACCTATTCAATATATTTATCCCCTTTTATGTAACCGAATATCCATTATCATATTAATGTACATATATTATTTCATTAATTCAATAATTATCTTATGTATGTAAATGAAGTCACTTGTGTATGTTCATATATATAATATAATCGATTATTTACGTATTAGCTTTTTGCTCCATGTGTTTATTTTTATATTCATTATTACAGTATATATATTTTCTCGTGACTTTTCATTCCCTCCGTGTCTGTATGTACGTGTTACCTGCTTACTTACATAGATAAACTGACTCCTGAGCTAAACGAGGGAACTGGAGATGCCTGCGATTGTTGCTAAAAGCGAGCAGCGCAAACAACGACATCCTCGAGGACACACAGCGCACTCTTGTGGAATATACGGAAGTCCTCAGAATATTAACATCCCGTCTTTGTTAGTTAGAAGCGTTCAGCAGGTTTTACGGGAATTTCTTTAAGCGATTTAAACAGAGAGCGTTTTGGTTACTGAAGTACATCACATATGCATATAGTAGCTTTTTATAATATTGTAGTATCTTGTTGCACTTTTCACTTAGTGTCGATTAGTTATTTTATGCCGGGAAATTTTTGAGTAGCTGCAGAATTGGCGGCTCCTCAAGAAGGGCTCAGCTCCATGAGTAAGTAAGTAATAGGTGAATTAGTTCTTTTCAGTCTCAGGTGTAAGAGTATGTTCTATAAATAGTCACTATAGGATTCTGACGATGGTGTATAACACACTGATATATTGGGTTTTTGAACTTTATCCATCGTCCTGGTTTTTAAGATAACTAATAAAAACACGACGTTTCGGAAACTGGATCTGTTTCCGTCCTCAGGTGAAGGAAAACACCTATTCTCTTGGGTCTGTTAGAAAGAGCTAGCCTCAATCACTGGACCTCCAGTTTCCGAAACGTCGTGTTTTTATTAGTTATCTTAAAAACCAGGACGATGGATAAAGTTCAAAAACCCAATATATCAGTGTGTTATACACCNGACCGACCGACCGTCAGTCGCAATGTGACTTTGACTTTGACTTGTGACACAGAGCTGTTGATTTCAGAATGAAAGAAAACTAGACATGTTCATAAATCATGGACCATATTTCATGAAATTTCATTCCCACAGGAGAGTACATACATATATACACTGAAAATTCTGAAGACAATCACAATCTGAAATTAACATCAGACAGGCTGTTGCAGCAGATAACAACGCTTCGTCTTAAGAGATTAAAATTGGCAGTTTCAAATGAGGAGTATTTAAGCATAAAGCAATAAACTTTCAAAATACATCTCCAAGTGCATCGGAGTGACAAAACCTCTCAACAGAAGACGCGTAAAATACGTATAGTCTGGGCCAGGGTTGGAAAGAGGAGCAGACATGTGTACTCGTACATGTCATCTACGCTGTTCCAGAATGTTTTTAACAAAAATATTTCCAGTGTTTTAAGACGGTACTACTCTCGTTCAGTAATGGCATTTATAGGAAGAAATTCCCGAACTTACATCATAATAAAGGTGAAGATTACTCCTTCGGCTCCCTTAGGCATCTGAAAGCATTTGCCTATTTCTGAAGGGCCATCATTTCATATCTAGTATAGGTAATTACTTGCTGTATTTTCACAAGTCTAAGTCTGCAGTCACAGTGGAGAGAATATCTCGTACTGTGTTTGGAAAGGAATCACCAACAAAAATTTCGATATGCAAGTGGCATAAATTGTTGATCACACTGACTTCGAAGAAAGCAGTCTTCTGGGATTTTGCACCGTGTATATGTGGTGTTAACCGACGTTTCGGAGGAACGTATCGCCTGCATCTTCAGGGTAGAAGAAAAAATATATAAGAAATCTGCAAGCAAAGAGACCGTGAGAACCGGTAAAAGCAGACTGCTTTCTTCATAGTCACCGCCGTGAAAGCCTCAAATCTTACACACTGACTTCATTTATAGAAGAAAACTCAGTGAAAGACGACAAGTTACTGAAGACCTGGTGTATTAAGTTACAGCGGATTTCGTCCACGGTACACGTTTGAAATTTAAAAGTTATATGTACCGTCCGTTGCAAAATTTAACTACCCAAGACAGTAAAGTTCGTTACGTGTTTTGCTGTGGTTGGTCTGAAAGATGTACAGATGACGATATTTTATGAGCCATCTTATCTTCAGCATTCAAGTCGTAATTCATTTATACGGAAATGTTAATCGACATAGCTTGATGATCTGGAAAACAACAAATCCATGAAGTAAGTGAATACAAGAAAGACAGCCCGAATTTCAACGTTTTTTAATCTTTGTCGAATATTTCGATATTTTTTTTTTTTGCTGAATATACTATGGCTGGTATGCCGTGCATAGACATGCTGATGAAATTCGTTAGTCCTATTACGACTGAAGAGTATCCAGGTTACAGTCTGAAAGTCTGAAAGTGACGGTTATTTTAAATCGCCAGTTTCTAGGGAAATTGACTGTTACGTCTGGTCTATTACCTGGCCACTTCCTTCGCCTGAACTTACCTTGATTCCTTTGGTGGTACATCTAAGATTCAGTTTACATATCAATATTGGCTACAGAGAATATCAGTTGGACCGATTATGTGAGAAATGAAGAAGTGTTAATTAGAGTCAATGAGCAGAGGAATATCCTACACGAAATAAAAAAACGGAAGGCTAATTGGATTGGTCATGTTTTACGCAGAAACTGCCCTCTAAAAGAAGTTATTGAAGGAAAGATAGAGGGGCGGATAGAAGTGACAAGAAGACGAGGAAGAAGACGTAAGAAGATGCTGGATGACCTTGGGGACAGAAGAGGATACTGTCATTTGAAGGAGAAAGCTCCAGATCGCATTAGGTGGAGGAATTATTTTGGAAGAGACTGTGGACCTGTCGTCTGACAGATTACTGATGATGATGATTGGCTACAATTTTGCCCGAACTTTCTGGGAGGATACGAAATAAAATTGGTACAACTGGCATCGACATGCTTAACAATGTGTGGACCGAACCTAAAAAATATCTGATGTCTACCTGAAAATTCACGGATCCCCCAGTGAGTATCTGTACCTTGTAACTCATACAACTTGGTCATAGAATCCGCATATGTACTTTTCTTTCTCATTCCTGTTCCTACATTTGATAGACAATGTTACAGTACACATTTCATATATAAATTCTGTATATTTCTGTCCATTATACTGAGTGTCAAACGGGAAAATGTCAGTATTCTGGAAGGTCATAGTATTGGCCATTCTAAGCAAAATTACATTTACGCGCATGTGTCCTATTCCGAACTGTTTTCGAGATAGAGCTATTTCACTGTACAATCCAAAAATTGTTGATAAGAAAGCGATATTACGTACGTTACTTACGTTTCTAAGTTTACCTAGAATAATAAATTTTCGAGAATTACACCTTCAACATCAGTGCACTTTGCAACTCGTGTGATTACAGCATACAGCATACAGCATATTTACGAAGATGTGCGGCAGTTTTTACAGCACTGCAAGAACGTTACTGTCAAAAGTTAACAACGATCAACTGCAGCTACACACCGACTCACATGCTTTAGACAGTGGCGCTGTACGGTGGGAGGGAAGGGCATTATTTTGCCCCAAATCCAAACTGATGTAAAATGCAACAGATCTTTCTGGGAAACCGTTCAGAATAGGACACATGTATATACACATAATTTTCCTTAGAAGGGCCGATAATAAGACCTCTCAGAATACTGCTCTTTCCTCCTGGGACACCCTGTATATTATGAGGGATATGTTGAAAGGATAGCTGAACTGGTTGCCCACAGAAAGCCACTCTGCAGTGCTACTGGAACAACTGATAATTTTCTTCAGAGAATAAGCGAAACACTTTCACTGACTGTTTTTATGACTCTTGATCTCACAATTTCTTATACTGAGAGAAATGCCGACAATTCTTTAGAAGGACTTCGAGCATTCAGAATCTCAGTCTGGCACAACAGACAATGCCCGGCCTCTGAGATTGAAGGTAAATACGAAACAATTCAATTTTTTTCATTACATATTTTGCATAACCTTAAAAATTTTACTATGATAATGCACAGCAAAACTAGCAGTACATAAAAGGAATATTAGTCATGGTGTCTGTTACTTAGCTGAAAAATTCTTCTGTTCGATTTTCTTACAGTTATATTTTTATAATAAATTATTTTGTAACACCGCAGCTGACGTTGATGCTTTGCTTACTGGACCAACTGCTACAGGAGGTAGCCAGCAAAGAATAACACAGATAAGTGATAAACCAGCTTGAGAGATGGAAATAAGAGTAAATGAATAGAAGAACTTGAAGACAAATATTCCTATTAACTGCCGATAGAATGGGCAGGAGCACTCGACAAAAAGAGAGTATCAGAAGGAGCAAAAGCTTTTAATTTCAAACTTTCAGAATTACTATCTTTTCGGACATTTTCAATGTCCGGTCGGGCACGCGATAGCGTAGTTGGTTGAGGCACTATGCTACAAGCCGGAAGGTTACGGTTTCGATTCCCCGTGAGGTCATTGCAATTTGAATTGCATGCTATAGCCACCTGCTCGTGTTAATTACTCGCTCGCAGATTTTTCTCCCTTGAAGATGGAGGCTATACTTTCCTATGAAATGTCGATTTACACAATATCTGCACGGCGCCACATCCCAGAAGACGACATTCTTCAACGTAAGAATTGATTACATGTATAAAATCTTGGCACACATTCTTTCAACAATAAAAATGGATTTATGTGCATACAGAGTGAAAAAGAGGGCTACATAAATTTCCTTCTTGCCTAGTCAGTCACATAAAAGAGTTACTCAAAACCATAAGCACATCATAGTTCTGTTCTGGCAACTGCAGTGGACACAATCCTAGTACAAATATGTCTCTTGCATTAACGAAATTTTGACAAGACACTCATACGTATGCAGGCATAAGGATCCTAAGTTTTCTTGATATACGCACAATGCCGGCGACTGTTCGATTGCATTAACAAATAAAAAACAACCCATATGTTCCGTTAGATATCTGGATCAAAGTAGCAAGACAGCACAAAGGAGGAATGCCTTTTGAAATAATAAAGATTAAAATAATTTGATTTCTTGTCCTGTATGAAACTGCAAGCATCCAACCGTCAAATTAACGGAAACAGCTGATTACACCATTAATCGACTAGGAATATGGTTACTATGCACCCTAAGGCGATGCGAATTTTTAATAGTGTTCAAAAGTAGGTCGAGATTGAACATCACGACTGAACTTTCCATATTTTTCTCATTACCCCCAGGAAATATAATGTAAGATGGCCTCCTTTCACATCCATTTCAATTTATTGTTCACAAAATATTCCACAATTAAGCCTTACCTAATCTGAGCTGCTGATATCTTAGACAAATAAAGCATAAAGTTTACCGCCGTTTCAATACGAGATGGAAAGAATTTTAGCTCAATTTCTTTTTTTAAAATAATCTTATGATGTCATCACGCTGACTGTATGTCTGTGTGTCTGCATAAACCCTTATCAAATTGTGAATGGCTGAACCAATCTTTGATACACTTGGTATATTTGGCATGGCACCTGAAGTCATCTCAGTGGCATACTCCATAAATCCCTCCCATTAATCTTTGTGCTTGTACGTGTATCCCCCCCCCTTTCCTATCGCCGTTCTGCAACGTATTAGAAAAACGTTACCACGGCAAAAATAGACGCTCAACAACGCGAAAATTTCTGGACGAGTCGCTTCCTATGAGGTCCATGTCATATCAAAGGAAAGTAAGAAATTAGTGAATTTGATTTGTTTCATTCTGGTCAGTGACACTAACAATACCATGAAAAGTTAAATAGTTCCGTCCAGTGTGACTGGTGAAAATTTTTCTTATTTAAATTATTTATGCCCTTACATGTTTCGGTCTTCAGAAACCATCATCAGAGGGACAACTTTACATCAATAGTGTTGGAGGCTACTATTACAATATATGTTCTGAAAGTTAAAATGCATACATATAAAATAATACACAATTGGGTATAAAATCTAAAGTCTTTATAAATATTGCGACTGTTCTAATACTTTAAAATATTTATAATTGATTTGTTAAGGTTCTATTTGAATTCGTAAACCAAGGAGGATCGTGTCGTCCTTATTGTTTCTCTTGCCGGGGGCCGAACGTGTGCCGCCTTGCCGTTCTCGAGAACAGGGTTCTGAAATTATATTATGAGTATATTGTCGTATTTCAGCAATTCTATTATGTTTCACCAGTCCTCACCAGTCACACTGGACGGAACTGTTTAACTTTTCATGATAGGGAATTAGTTCTTCTCAGAACTTCTTGTTACACTAGGTAGCGTACATTCTCATACAAAGTTATTAAAGGTCGATAAATCATTCTGATCCCATAACGAACATGTGAGCAGTGAATCTCCTACTTGTGATAGAACGCAGAGACTTGACTTACTTAGAATGATACGCTATAAGCTACAGAGCAAGTTGCTTGAATGCGGTGAAATTGACGTTTCTGCCGATAATGAATTTAGACTAGACGTTACAGGTACGTATATAATTCTATCATGCACGTGAGTAGTTGGTTGAGGCACTGTGCTACAAGCCGGAAGGTCACTGGTTGGAGTCCCGATGAGGAGGATTTTTCAATTGACCTAATCCTTCCAGCCGCACTATGGCCATGGGGTCGACTCAGCATCTAAAATAAACGAGTACCACGAATCTTCCTAGGGGTTAAAGCGCGGCCGGCGCGTAAGGCTGACAAATTTAACGCCATCTATGAGCCGATTGTCTAGATAATGTGGGACCCTCGACGTCTCACAACTCTATGGCCCTTCATGTTATGTTACAGGGATAACTTTACATTGTTTTTACCTATCGCGAGAAGTACAGAATAAAATTTTACTTGCAGCAAGAATTTCAGATCGACGAAAGCTCTGCGAGTTGCCTAGCATTCTGATGCAATGAAGTCAGACACAAGTACTCCAGACCAGGATTGAGAGATGGAAAGGTAATAGAATATCTTCCATCTCAGTTGCAGTCAAATATTTTTGTAAATCGGTAGAACAATGGAGTTATGGAGGAAGTTTTCTTGAAAAGAGGCACGCGTAACAACGAAACAACAGAAAGTTGCAAACTGCCCCCAAAATATGCAATGAAATGATAAGCTGGAAGCTTGGGAGTTTATTTAGAACACAGTTACAACACTGCCAGTATCAAATCTCGGTTTCTTTCTGCTGGAGCCATCAATCTTTTACCGTGGTTTACACAAATACCTCCGCTGTATAAACCAAACACTGCGATTACAGAAACTTGATTCGAAGGGAAAAAAGCTATTTTTGAAAATGCGATTAATGAAGCGATGGGCAAATGATTTTGATATTAAAATTAAATTGGGATTTAAGGATAAGTTATTCTTATTCATTTTAGTTGTTTATGAAGGTCCTTATTACGTAACAGGGAAAGATTGTTAGCGTAACAGAAAGTATTTCGTTATAAGTTGTTTTTATGTCGTTACTGTTCACAGAATTAATTTATTAATTAAGTGTGGCCGTATACATTCCCATTTTAAGAGGAAACATCATTCGAATATTTGAAGTTCAAAGCCTAAACTTCTGTGATGCTTTCACGTCACTCATATTTTCAATAAGGCCTTTTGTGAAGAAGAATTATGCACACAACATCTTTCTATTGAACCTTCAACATTCTATTCGATCAGTCTCTTTCTATCCGAATTGAATCGACATTGACTTCTTGGAAGCATCTTGCAGGTGAAGGCAGAATTCAATTTAGAATATCGACGTTTCAGCCTATTCGGGCAAGCAGTATCTCATACGCTGCGTGCATGGAGATACATATGGAATAAGAGCTATACATTCCTTCTCAAAAGTCGCCTCATATTTATGCGGATGGTATTCATTTATATTCTTATACATTATTTTCCTTTTCTGAAATATGGAGGAAATGATATGCTTGTATTTTCTCTCTGACTTCTAATGAAGAATTTTATTTTCTATCTATCTATCTATCTATCTATCTATCTATCTATCTATCTATCTATCTATCTATCTATCTATCTATCTATCTATCTATCTATCTATCTATCTATCTATCTATCTATCTATCTATCTATCTATCTATCTATCTATCTATCTATCTATCTATCTATCTATCTATCTATCTATCTATCTATCTATCTATCTATCTATCTATCTATCTATCTATCTATCTATCTATCTATCTATCTATCTATCTATCTATCTATCTATCTATCTATCTATCTATCTATCTATCTATCTATCTATCTATCTATCTATCTATCTATCTATCTATCTATCTATCTATCTATCTATCTATCTATCTATCTATCTATCTATCTATCTATCTATCTATCTATCTATCTATCTATCTATCTATCTATCTATCTATCTATCTATCTATCTATCTATCTATCTATCTATCTATCTATCTATCTATCTATCTATCTATCTATCTACCTATCTAGTCTCTATCTATCTATCTATCTATCTACCTATCTAGTCTCTATCTATCTATCTATCTATCTACCTATCTATCTAGTCCTCTTGCTCCCACGTAGAGAAGATGGCATCTGTGAAACTCTTCGTTGCAATTCAGTTTCCTAATCTTAGACATTCGGTAGGAATCCCTGGCCGGGGGATCAGCTGGACGCAAGACCGCTACCTAAACAGGACATCACAAACACAGACTAAAAGCAGAGAAACATCCATGCACTGAGTGGAATTCGAACCCATGATCCCAGCGGTCGAGTTTTTTTTTTTCTTGCAATTTACAATCTACTCTACAAGGGAGCAATAAGTAAATATGTTGTA